>NW_008246105.1:479465-581926 GCF_000281045.1 Saprolegnia diclina VS20 | reverse complement strand
GCCGCAAAAGTGCTGGCGACGAGCGCGAGGGCGGCGACGATAAACTTGACCATGATGTGATGAAGGTGATGAAGACGTGGGTAAAGCAATACTGGATGCGCATCGTTGCATCAAGTTGGAAGCGATCACCCAGTCGCGATCTGTCATGACATCGAGCTTTCTGGTGGCGACTTTTCCGTGATGGGATGCGATGGGATCGTTGCCGGAGAATCTCTCTCGATGTAGACATCGAACGGCGACGTGACTTGGTGTGTTGGGCTCTCCAGACCGATGTGTATACGTCTGCAAAGTATGGGCGATTCCATTTTGAATGTCGATATCACGACGCGAGCGCGTCGGGCTGGGCGGTCGATCGCAACTGGCGGCTTGTGATAGGCTATAAATGTCCTGAAATCGGACCAATGAGAAGCATTTACTTAAGATCGCGGTCAAAACAGAGCTTGGCGCCCTTGGCGCTAGAGATGGCGTCCAGCCATCGTCCAAGATGTTCGTGTCGCGGCGCGGCCTGTGGACACCAAGAGCAGCTCCGAGGAAGCAAGTCGAGTGCGCTACGAGCTACGGGGCTGGTGCGCAGTCGCAGACCCGGCGTCGCCGACCACGAAATGCGTGAGGCCCCAGCCTTGCGGTCGACATTGTCGAGTTCCCGCCTACAAGCTCGTGTCGAGCATCGAGAAGGACGGTGGTTAAGGACACACGACACTGCGCAATTGGAGACACAAAGCTAGGAAGCGGCTATGGTGGTGTCGATGCTAGCAGCTTTTGTGCTGGGCGGCCACGTGAGGCGACTTTCGATGGCCAATGCGCGCTTCTAGGCGCTGGTCAACGCATCAAGCGTCATCGTCGGCGCAGTCATGTCCCACCAGACGCAAATACTAGTCCTTTATAAGGCCCGAGCCACTCTCCATTCGACAGCAAATGCCGCTTCGATCGCAAGTTTAAAGCCAACTGGTCCAACAAAAAAAGTCACCGAGATGCCAACGCCAACGGACGGAGGCACACAACACTTGGGTCGAGATAGCTGCATAAATTACACGGGGTTACATTCACAGATACATACACACATCTAGTAGTCATAGAGCGAACCCTTGGGCTGAAGAACGTCGTGTGTGTAGGTCGTCGCTGGCGCAGGACGAGATGAGGATCGATACCGTCGACCATCAGCGCGCCGAGGCAGCTCGTAGCCGCCGCGCCTGTACCTGCCTGAAGCGTCGAGACGAGGCAGCTGACGATCGTCTGCTTCTCGGCGTTCTTGCCCGAGAGCGCTTGCAGAATGATGCAATGCGAGGATCGAGTCTTGGGTGTATTGGACACGACGCTTTTCTGCGCAACGATGGCACGGCGCGACTTGTCGAGTTGAGAGGTTCGCGGTGGGCGGTCTGGCGCCGTGACTGCGGTGACGAGGCACTTCGTCGGCCTACTTCTTGGCCTTTGTACAGCGCGACATTCGGCGTGCAGAAAATGTCGAGGTTCGTCGTCCGAGACGTTGGCAATTGCCGCGACACGCGACTAGATGAGGTTGCTCAAGACGAGAGCTTCGCCGTTGCTGGCAAACACGAGAGCAACAAAAGAGCACACTGCGCGCCCACGTGTTCAAGGCGCCAAGCGGCGCAGAGCTTGGCCTCGCATCCGTGAGACCCGGCGCAGTGTAAAAAAGGCACCGGCGGCACCATCTCATTGTCGTTGAGCGCCTTTGCAGCCGACGCCGCGAGGTCGACATGAACCAGGCCTTGAGGCGCGTCCACGAGCTCGCAGAGGCGTCCTTGCGCGCGCCGTGCACGACGAGCAGGTGGTACGAGACCACGAGAAGCGCGGAAAGAGCGCAAAAATCTCGACCTCGTGTGTCTCGGGCAAAGACGGAATCTAGTCATTTTGTGAGACGCATGTAGAGTCAAAGATGTGTGGTACCTTGTGCCAAACGCGAGCCAGCGCTGTGTGGACGCCTTGAAGAACGAGGTCCGGTGTAGGTAGCATGACGTGGACCATGGGCGCGCGGCCACTGTGTGTGACCGCCGAGAGAAGATGCAATGGCCGGTAGCTTGAGCGCATATCGCATCTGAAGCGAGCGCGAGGTTCGCTGCGGGCGAGAGGTCGCTGCGGGCCAGCGATCTCGGTGCTGGCTGCCATGTGCAAGCAGCAGGACGTCAAGCGTGAAGCGCTCGAGCTGTGCGCCATTGGGCTCTGCGCCGCGAGATGACGAGCGCGGCGCGCGCGTAGCGCCCACTGCTGGGCCGGCGGCGGCGTGGTTCCCGTCGGCAAATCGCCGATTGGCCAAGTTACTGGTGTCCGGTACCATTATCCGGATGCTCCGAAACGACGCCACGAGCGCGACACGGTCGAGGCCATCGTCGTACTCCTCGCACAAACGCTCGAGGTTGTCGCTGTCAGCGTTTGTTTCGGCGCGTCGACTATATACCTCACAGCACGTAGACGCCCAACATCAAAGCAATGCATTTCTACCGCTCCGGCACCGATGGCTGCGACCAGCGCTGCATCGACGCCAGCAACCATGACCAATACGGATGCGACAGCTCCGCAAGCCTCTTGCGCGCATGTATGCACCTACGCTAAGGTGCTGGTGCAGGTGCTCGATGGCTGCGGCGCTGCTTAACACGTTTCGGATACCACCAATCGAGCGTGGTGATCATCGACGCAGACCCAAGCCAATTCGCATGCTGCATGAAGACGCTGCGATCTTTGCGTACTAGTACCTGGCAAGCCAACGTCCCGTATTGCCGGCTTGTTTCGTTTTCAAATTATCACGCGACTATTTCCCATCTCCGCTTCGTTTCCAGTGATGATAGTCACCCCGTGTGCGATCTCGGTGAAGTCGAGGCGCTCTAGAAGCTCACGCTTTGGAAAGTGGGTGGAAGAGGACTGTGTTGATCAAACACATGCATGACGCCATAACATATGTTGTTGAAGCAAAATGTTGCAGCTTGCAGCGGGCTCGGTTCGGCTTGCAGCAGCACGTGGAGCCTTTTGTAGAGAAATAGTGAGTGAGCTGCGTACGGAGCTCACTCCCAACGACCAAGTGCTGGAGCCAACTCCCACGCATTCAGGCGTAGCGCTACGTATGCGAAGTCTTTGTGTCATAATGAAGATAACGCGGAACACGTTCATATATATATATATATATATATATATATATATATAAATGGCTCACCGCCGAATCGTCAAAGCACGGTGCTGATCGCGTCTCGGTGCCGCGTTGGTCCAAGCGCATGTGATGCCTTTGAGCGGTTTCCATGAAGCGTCCTGAGAAAGCAATCACACGCCACCCTTTGTAGCAACTTGATGCTGCAGACTGGCCGCAAAGCTCGTGGAGAGAATCTGTCACACCATATGTTTATCTGCTCACGTGTCAGCTGCATCTGATTTTGTGTGTGGTATTGCACGAGGTCGACACCTAACACACACCACTTCAGAGGTTCGGCAGAGCTTGCGTGCTGCGCGGTTCGCGACAAGCGATGCCAGGCATCCGATCGAACGGAGCAGTGTCGGCGCACCCAAGTCGCGTGAACCGGCGTAACGACGAGACCACGATCTGCACATGTGCACTGCAGCTGCACGTGAGCACAACCCGCGTCGTTTTGTAGCGTGTGGATTTGAATTTGCTCTGCGCACAAGGCTCATTCTCTAATTTCACTTCTCTAAACATCATGAAGACCATCGCTATCCTCGCTTCGCTCGCCGCCGTCGCTGCCACGACCCTCCCCGAGTGCACTACGGCCAACCTCGCTGGTCTCGGCGCTCTCCTGGCCAATGCGACGGGCCCACTTCCGCCGTGCGCCAAGGCTATTCACATCGACGCCGCCAAGCTCGCCGACCCGATGTGGCACCCGGCTGATGAGACGGTGCTCGAGGCTTTCCACAAGGCGCCCGAGTGCAAGACCTACATCACGGCGCTTGCCGCTGAGCTCAAGAAGGTTAACCCCCCGTGCAACCTTGCCAAGGGTATGGAGGTGTCAACGGCGGCCGTTGGCGCCATGTCCTTCGAAGACTTTATCACGGCGTCGAAGGCTCTCCTTACTGCCAGCACTACCAAGCCTGCCTCCGACGCGACGACCAAGCCCGCGTCCGACGCGACGACGGCTCCTGCCAAGCCTGCGACCTCGGCCCCCACCACGGCGGCTCCTACCACCAAGCCCAGCTCGGCGATGGCAACGTCGGGTGTGGCTGCACTTGCGCTCACGATGACTGTGGCCGCTTTGATGTAAACTCCTTGCGCAATACCGAGCCTACTGGTAGTCATTAGCAGTAGAGATTTTGTTCTAATTCAAACGTGCAGTCGACGAGTATAATTCTTTGCGTACGAGAGGGTTTTGCGCCACTATGCATCTATCCGCACAAGTGCGCGTTTCGACCAAGTGTGTCATCACGCAGTACGTGTACTCCAAAGCCTCTGCAGGCCCAGTAACTCAATCTCGTACCATGAGCTAGGATTCTGTGTCCGTAGCAATGTGTGTATTACCCTTAAAAATCAAGCAAAACTGCCACGATGCATAGAAAACTGTAACTGGCAGCGCAGTTTATATAGCAAGAGCGACCGCGACGGTCGTCAGCACCAATGTAGTCACCCCGGTCGTCAGCATCGCCGAACTAGGTTGGTCGTAGGAGCCGCCGTCGTCGGCTTGGAGGAGCCGCTGTCGTGCTGTTGTTCTAAGCGGCGTAGCCCACCTTGGCAGCAGCGACGTAGTCGTCACAAGAGAGCGTCACGAGGTCTGCCGTTGAGAGCTTAGCTCCCTTGGCGAGGTTGCACGAAGGGTGATCTTCTCGAGCGCTTCTGCGAACGCTGCGAATATGTCTTTAACGCAGGCGCCTTGTAGAAGGCGTCGAGGACCGACAGATCGTCCGGCTGCCACGACGGGTTGGCAAGCTTGGCGGCGTTGATGTTGATGGCCTTAGCGCAGAGAGGAAACGGGCTCGTGGCGTTAGTGCCGAGCGCGGTGAGGCCAGCGAGGTTGCTCGAGGTGCAGTCGGAAATCGTTGCAGCAGCGGCAATGGTGAGCGAAGCGAGGATAGCGATGGTCTTCATGGTTCTTGGAGAAGTGAAATTAGATAATGAGCATTCGGACCTGGTAGAACTGACGTCCCAACATAAGCAGCACGCAATTCGGCGCTTGTTGCCGCTGCGCGCTTGTGTTAGGATGTGTGTATTTGGATGAGGACGTCAAGATACCCGACGAGTTCGATCCACAGGAGTGCAATCGCACAAAAACCACTTTTCACACCTCAGAGAACATTACTCTCACTTTATATTTGTGCATGATCTGTAGTGAAAAACTTCTGAATGAGACGTGATAATTGCACGGGATGAGGCGCCCGAACGCCCGATCAAGGGCAGCACACTGGCAACGGATGGATTTCTCGCGTGCGTTTCTGCAATCGTGATCGGTCGGCACTGCGGGCCGCGTGCTGCACTGAAGCTCTCAAATGGAACATCTCCGACGCCGATGTGGTACTCAAGACAGCCGGTAGGAGCCGGTAGGTGGCCCGAGCACGGCAACGAGTTCTTATTGCAGTAGGACTATCTTTCAGCAGCAGTCTTTAGATAGTGAGCAGTACAATCACATGCTAAGTCCGTGAAATGGTTGGACGTATTGACGGCTTTGGAAAGCTGATGCCCCACACGACACGCACGTGCTTGCAAAAGGCGCGGGAAAAATCGTATCTTTCACCCAGGGGTTTCATGCGACCTTTTACGAAAGGTCTGGAATCTCATTGGTGCAAATGAGGCGTCGCGTGCTGTGATTGGCTGCGAAGTTTTGACCAGGCACCTCTGTGTCTTTTCAAATTTCGATTTGCCCGCCAAGGATGAAGCTTCGCTTCGGAGTATGCCTCGCCGTGGCCATTGCCGCCCATGCCAACGCTCACGAGGGGATGGCATCTGTCGTGTCGATGGTCACCAAGGAGACAACCGCTACGTCCCCCGCTCTCCTCTTGGCTTCAAATTATCTGCCTGACGCTGCAGAGGCAGGTGGACAGGCATACCAGGTTGATGAAGCGACCAAGAACGCTGAGAAGGCTACTGAGAAGGCTGAGAAGGCTGCTGAGAAGGCTGAGAAGGCTGCAAAGAAGTATGACAAGGCCAAGACGGCTGCAGACGACGCCAAAAAGGCTGCAGACGACGCCAAAAAGGCTGCAGATGCCGTTGAAGATGCGGCCAAGAAGGCAGAAGCTCTCAAGACGGCTGCAGACGCTGCCAAGAAGGTCGCAGACGACGCCAAGACGGCTGCAGACGACGCCAAGAAGGTCGCTGACAACGCCAAGAAGGTCGCAGACGACGCCAAGACGGCTGCAGACGACGCCAAGAAGGTCGCAGACGACGCCAAGAAGGTCGCAGACGACGCCAAGGCGGCTGCAGACGACGCCAAGAAGGCTCAAGTGGTGGCCAAGAAGGCTCAGGAGGAGGCCAAAGAGGCTCTAGAGGAGACCAAGAAGGCTCAAGAGGCCAAGGTCAGTGACAAGAAAACGGACATGGACTCGATCAAACTGTCGTAGGAGGGCAAAGTGAACGATGACCAGGCCGGATACAAGCCACCCGGCAGCTACGACCCGACGTACCCCGATGAGTCGATCGACGTGTACGATGATGTCGATGCGAGCGAAGACAAACCGTACGTGCCTCCAAGCCATGGCAAATACGACGAAGAGTCTCGTTATCGACCGGCGCACGTCGAGCACAACCATTACCAAGAGGACTCGATCGACTCGGTGACGATTGCCGACGAAGACGGGTGCCCCGAGGTTCCGTGCCACGAGATTTCGGACTTTCTTAACGGCAAGTGCACGTACACGCAGCTGCCGCGCGGTACGCTCTGCCCGAGCCAGAGTTGCGACAACGGCGGCGAGTGCGATGCCGACGAGAAGGACTACTGCGACGGCGAAGGCAAGTGCCTCAACGGCTACAAGGACCAAAACTCGGTCTGTCGCGGAGCTCGCAACCTCTGCGACGAGGCCGAGTACTGCAGTGGTGACCACAGCAAGTGTCCCGGCGACGAGTTTGCGCCGACGACCAAAGTCTGCACCAAGATGGGCAAGTCCACGGGCGGCCCGTGCGACGCACCCGACTATTGCGACGGCAATGGACACTGCGTGGACAAGTACCAGCCCACCAAGCACGTTTGCCGCCGCGCTGTCGACGTCTGTGACGTGGCAGAAACATGCACCGGCGTCAGCGGCGACTGCCCCAGCAACAGCTTTGCGTCCAAGAGAACCATTTGTACGTCGATTGGCTCGTCGTCGGGCGGCGCGTGCGACGACATTGATCGCTGCAACGGTCACGGCAAGTGCGTTGACCACTTCAAAGGCACGAGCCATCTCTGCCGCCGGCAAGTCGACGTTTGCGACGAGCCCGAGTATTGCCCGGGCGAATGCGGCGTCTGCCCCGACGACGCCCTCGCGCCCGTGGGCAAGGTCTGCACGCAGATTGGCAAGTCGAGTGGTGGCGCTTGCGACGGCGTCGATGTTTGCGACGGACGCGGAAGCTGCGTCGAAACCTTCCTCGGCAGCGACGTTGTCTGCCGCGAAGCGTGTGATATTTGCGACGTGCCGGAATTCTGCACGGGCTACAACGGAAAATGCCCCCGCGACAAGTTTGCACCGCGAACGACCGAATGCACGCCGATCGGGGAGTCGTCCGACCACGCGTGCGACGGCGTCGACTACTGCGACGGCAGCGGCAAGTGCGTCGACAAATTCGAGAAGGACACGCTGTGCCACGTGGCCGAGGACCTCTGCGACTCGAGCCACTTTTGCAACGGCGCCAGCGCGGATTGCCCCCGCAACAATGAGGAAGCGCACTACGGCGACGACTACGCCTCCGTCTTTGCGTACAAGGCGCGCCAGTGCTCGGCCAAGGCGGCGCACAAGTTTGTCTCGGTCTACGACGCACCCGGGAACGCGGCGCTGCTCTTGGTCGCTGTGGCCATGGTTGGCGCTCTTGCAGCCATCGTCGCCGTCTCCGCGTCCAAGAAGGAAGCGCCGTCGGCCATCTCCATGGAGGACGGCTACGTGCCGCTGACGCAAGATATGCACTGAGCATCGCCCTCCCGTCGCCGTGTCTATGAGTTGCTGTCAGAAGTTGTGGGTCCAAATATACAGTTCATCTTTCTCTCTACTCGGACTATCTACCGACGCTAAGAGGAGGCGGTCGGACACTTCGAGGTACGTGACACGGAGGGATGGCGCGTGCACTACGATCTTAGATCGTCAGATCGATGCAAAAATTTAAAAAGCCGGTCGTCGGCCAATCAGAGGCCGCGATGCCAGTCGTTGGATTCGATTGGTTCCGTGGCTCGTTCGAGGCCAAATCGGTTGGGACCAAGGATTTTAGCATGAACGCGCCGAAGCGAAGCGCCGTGACCAAGACGTGGGCGCCCGTGCGCACGCACGCCGGCATCTACACGGGCGGGAAGGTCGAGCTCATGGGCGACCTCCTCGCCTGCATGCTGCAAGAGGACGTGGCCATCGTGGACGCGGCCACGGGCGAGCTCCAGTTTGCGTTGCAGGCCGACGTGCCGGACGAGCAGAAGGAGTCGATCGTGACCTTTGCGTGGCGGCCCAAGCACCGCCAGCTCGTGACCGCGAGCCGCAACTCGCTCCTGCGCCTCTGGGACATTGACACCAAGACATGCCTGCGCACGATCAAGACGGCGGACTCGCCGATCCTGTGCATGGACTTTGACCCGACCGGCACGCTCGTGGCCACGGGCGGCAGCGACCGCTCGGTCAAGGTGTTTGACATTGAGAAGGGCTTTTGCACGCACAGCTTCAAGAAGCACACGGGCATCGTCACGCTCGTCAAGTTTCATTGGGACCCCAAGCAGCTCCTCGTCGCGTCCTCGAGCGACGACTCGACGGGTACGACGCGCTCCAACGTCCGTGTCTTAACTCTCTCTGAATAGTGCGCGTGTGGGACCTCTACGCGCAGAAGGAAGTCGCGTGCATCAAGGACCACATGAACCCGGCGACGACCGTGGCCTTTGCCCTCGGTGCGTCCAGCACATTGCCAACGTACGTCGACTCATGCTCTTTGTAGATGGCTACACGCTTCTGTCTTCGGGCCGCGACAAGGTCATCAACTTTTGGGACCTCCGCCAGCAAAAGCTGCTGCAGACGGTGCTGGCGCACGAGCCCGTGACAGGCCTTGTCGTGCTGCCGTCCGAGTCGGGCATCACGTTCATCACGGCGGGTGAGAAGGGCCAGCTCAAGCGCTGGGTCTCGAACGGCGCGGCGTGCAGCGTCGTCGCGACGCAGGCCAAGGAGGACGCGCGCGTTAAGTACACGGACTTGCTCGTGAACGCAGACTCGTCCGAGCTGATTGCGGTGACGGCCGAGCACAACTTTTTGCTCTTTGGCGCCGCCGACCTCGTGCGCTCGCGCCAGATCATCGGCTTCAACGACGACATCCTCGCGCTCAAGTTTGTGCCGACGGCGGACGGCGCCGGCCTCTCGGAGCACGTGGTCGCGGCGACCAACTCGGAGCAGATCCGCGTCATGCACCGCGAGACGCTCTCGTGCGAGCTTCTTTCGGGCCACACGGACATTGTGATGGCGCTCGCCGTGAGCCCGGACGGCAAGTACCTCGTGTCGGCCTCGAAAGACGGCACGGCGCGCGTCTGGGACCTCCACACGCACGCGTGCGTGGCGGTCGGCGTGGCCGGCGCCGAGTCGCTCGGGTCGATTGCGATCGCACAAAAGCTGCACCACTACAGCAACCACAGCGCGTTCTTCGTCACGGGCTCGACCGACAAGACGATGAAGCTCTGGAGCCTTGGCCCAGTGCTCGCGGACGGCGGCGCGTCGACGTTGTCGCTCTCGGCCATGGCGGCCACCAAGGCCCACGAGAAGGACGTGAACGCGCTCGCGATCGCGCCCAACGACCGCTTCATTGCGAGTGGCTCGCAGGACAAACTCATCAAGATTTGGAACGCGTCGAATTTGGCGCTGATCGGGACGTGCCGCGGCCACAAGCGCGGCGTGTGGGCGCTCGAGTTCTCGCCGGTCGACCAGTGCTTGGCGAGTGCGAGCAGCGACAAGACGGTCAAGCTCTGGAGCCTCAAGGACTTTTCGTGCCTCAAGACGTTCGAGGGCCACACGGCGTCGGTGCTCAACGTGCAGTTTGTGTGCGCCGGCATGCAGCTCGTGTCGGCGGGCGCCGATGGCATCGTGAAGCTCTGGACCATCAAGACGAACGAGTGCGAAAACACGCTCGACGAGCACGCGGATAAGATCTGGGCGCTTGCGGTCGCGAAGGACTCGTCCGAGATGATCACGGGCGGCGCCGACTCGACGATCCACATTTGGCACGATTTCACCGAAATCGAAGAGGAAAAGGCGCTTGCGGACCGCGACGCCAAGCTCCTCAAGGAGCAGGAGCTCTTCAACTGTCTCCGCAGCCAGGACTACCTCCAGGCCGTCAAGATTGCGTTTGAGATTGCGCACCCGTTCCGGCTCATGACGATCCTGCGCGACCTCAAGGAAGGGCCCAAGGGCACCGATATTGCGGCGGCGTCGGACGGTCATGTGTACGACGACGTGGTCCGCGGCCTCGACGACGCCAACCTCGGCCAGCTGCTCGAGTGGCTGCGCGACTGGAACACCAACAGCAAGCACGCGTCGGTCGCACAGCTGCTCCTCTCGAGCCTCCTGCGCCTCGTGCCGCCGAGCCGCTGGTCCAATATCCCGCACGCGGCCAAGACGCTCGACGGGCTCATCGCGTTCTCGGAGCGCCACTACCAGCGCATGGACCGCATGCTCTGCAAGTCGTACCTCGTGGACTTCACGATCGTCTCGATGCAAAAGCTGCTCCCGGCCGCGCTGGCGGACGACGTCGAGGAGCTGGCGCCGCCGGCCAAGAAAGCCAAAATTTAATTAGGTAAACCTTCTACTTGCATCCTATACATCGTGTATGTGGGCGACGGGCAGTTCTTGGAGGAAGAGGGCGTTGCAGTGGGCGAGGTTGGCGTCGTAGGCCGCCCGAGTCTCGTGGAGAAACCGCGCGTGGTGGCTCAATGCGTCATTATCGCCGCTCTCGCTAGCGGGCGTGTTGAGGAGGAAGAGCCATACGTCGAGCACGCGCGTCGTCGTCTGCGTCACCGGCGTCAGCTCGGTCCTACACTCGTTTCTTTGAGCTTCGCAGAGCGGCAGGGATGTACCAGCCGTACGACGGCTCCTGGCTGAGCGCCTGGTCAGGCGAGGCGTCGTCGTGCGTGATGCTGAGCGCCACCATGGTCGCGCGCCGCTCGCTGACGTAGTGCCGGTACAACACCCGCACATCGCCCACTTGCTCGTGCACAATGTCGCCGCCAAACGACGCTTGCAAAAGCTACGGTCCAGGAAACATCAACGGAAGCATCCAGAAGCGTCTACCTCGCGGTCGACGAAGTTCCCTCCCGGCGTGTGCGAGTAAATGCGCCGCTGCGCAGCGACCGCGTCGACGAATGGCGCGGGAACAATGCGATGGCTCTGGATGACGACGTACGTCTGGTCGTAGCTCAGGGCGTGGAGCGTCACGCGCATTTGCTCTTGGCGCCGACACGACCCCAGCACCGCATCTGCGTTGTGCAGGAGGCGGTCTGTGACCCACGATAGGCTCTGAAGACGCAGCGCGTCTGGCGCAAGAAGCCTGCGCTGTGTCCACGGCGCCTGGTGCGGCAGAAACGAGGCCTACACCGCTGCAAGCATGAGGCGAGGACAAGGACGGTCCGCGAACCAGCGCTGCCGGGACACTGGCGCGGACCCACGCCTCGAGGATCCTGGCTGCGTGGCCACACTGGTCGATTTGCGCTGCCAGCGACCGTTGCGTTGCAAGCGCGTCGTGTGCGTCGTCGCGGAAGACGGCGGCGACCTCGTGCCATGGCAGCGGCTTGGCGCTGCGGAGCGTCGCCATCTCCGCCGCGAGCTCGCGCACTCGCTGGGTCAAGAAGGCGTGCTGGCGCTTCTGCAGGCGCCGGTAGTCGCGCAGACGCTGCCGGTTCTTCGCCTTGGCCGCGTCGCCCGGCTCATCATCAATGTTGATCTCGGCCATGGGGCTCAGCATCCTCCGAGAATCGATACACTGTGAAAAAGCATAGGCGCAACGTTGCGGGCGTCGGAAACAGAGTAAGCACCCGGGTATGATACACTGGCTCTGGGCCACCATCCCGTGACATGCCGGACGAGGTGAAGGCGACCGTGACCGAAGCCGCGCGGCCAGCGTACGTCTACGCCGAGCGCGGACCAGGGTGCGTGCCCGCGATGGCCGTGGCGGTGACGACGCTCACGGCCAGGTGCCCCTATGCGTGTCTCCTACCCGCCGAGGCGAACGAGCCGCCAGACATGGGCTTGTCGCTTGTCAACAGCTACTTTTGCATCTACACCCCAACCGGTCGCGTCCTCAACGCCCACAACGAGACAGCAGACCTCTCTGTCGTGTTGCAAAGCCAGGCCAACGGCGCGTACACGACGCCGCCCGTGCTACACCTCGCCGACGTCCCGCCCAACATCACAACGCTGTACGTCCCGCGGCCATTCTTCATCGCATCGAAAGTGCTGGCTAGGACGCTCGCGAACCTCGGCCTCGAAGTGCTCGGCCCCAAGCTTGTCCAGGACAAGATCCCAGACAGCCCGTGGTCGCCCAACGTGATCATGCGCTACCTGTCGGTGCTCTTGCATCATGCGTGGGCCAGCTCACGCGGTGCGGACGTAGGAACCTCGCCAACAACTCGATTGATTCTGTCGACGGCGTTGCCTTCCCGCTCAACCTCCAGATGCTGTCCGCCCTGTCCCGTGTCGGTCGCCTGCTCATGCCACGTGGTAGAATTCTCGCCAAGAACAAACTCACATCGATCGACGGGCTCGCCGCGCCGCGCTTGGCGATGCTGTACGTGCTGCTGCTGACATAAAGCTGGTGGATCAAGCTGTGTCTCTAGGTCGGTGAGCGGCAACCCGACCCTGCCGCCAAGTGCAATCACACCTGCAGTGGCTCTGGCGCTCCCGAAGCTGCGGCGCCTGGTCGCAGACGAGATGGAGTGGACCGAGATACCGTCCTCGCTACCGAGCAGCCTAATAGAGATGTACGTGGTCTGGCGACGAAGTAGGTACTCACATCGCGTAGCTCGCTCGCCAAGAACCGCTTCTCGCAGCTGTCGCCCCGCGCCTGGCCGCCAGCTCTGCGATACTTGTAGCGTGTTGAGAGAGACGTGCGGGGCTCACGGGTGCTCGTTAGGAACGTGCAGAACGCTGGGATCACGACCGTCTACGCCAACTTTACTTCGGCCTTGCGGGTGCTCTGCCTCGGCGGCAACGCGATCTCGGCCTTTTATGCGACAACGGCCCAGTTTGAAATCCTCTCGGCGCTGCCGCAGCGCACGGCGACAGCCGACGGCCTCGACGCGTCTCGGTGCTCGGAGGCGTCGCCGCTGCTGACGACGCTGACCACCAACTCGTCGTGCACCGGGCATGTCACGACGCGCCTCCTCTGGGACACGTACCCCGTGTGCATATTGGACGCGGCCTTGGAGAGTCTCGTGACATCGCCGTCGTCATCCAAGGGCGTTGGGATCGCACTCATCGTCGTGAGTGCGCTTCTCGGCGTCATCGCGATTGTGCTCCTTGTGCTCTGGCTGCGGTTTCTCCGCCGGCCGCGACCGGCCCCGAAATGGTTTCTGTCCATATGCATCCACGCGGCGGCTCATGACGCGCGTAGGTACGAAGGCATGGACTTGGAGATGGACGCAAAAGACATGCTCGGTATGGACGTCAGCCTCGACCCGTCGCTCTTGTACAACGACGTGCGGTCGGATCCGGCGTTCGCCGCCTACCGGCTGCCCGAGGCCGACATCGAGCGCCAAAGCATCTTGGCGCGCGGCGGCTTCGGCATCGTGTACCTCGCGACGCTGCGGCCGACGCCGTCGCTACCAGACATCGTGTCGCCGACGCCCGTGGCGCTCAAGCGGCTCTTGCCGAGTCGCTTGACTGACGACGTGCGATGCATGGACGACTTCATGGACGAGATCCGCTTCAGCGCGCGTCTTCGCCACAACAACATTGTCCGCTTCTACGGCTTTACGTACTCGACACTCGCGGACCTGGCGATCGTCACCGAGTACATGGAGCGGGGCGACCTCTGGCAGTGGCTCCGCGTGCAGAACCTCAACGCCGCGCCAGTTGGGTGGCAGCTGCAGAAGGACGCGACGGTGCCGCTGCGTCCGTACTCGCCTTTTGTCCTGGCGTCGCAGACTCCGCCGCCGGCGATCTCCAAGTTTTCGATTCTGTGCGACATTGTCGAGGGCCTTCGGTACCTCCACACGCGCGAGGCGCCGCTCGTGCACCGCGACCTCAAGGCCAAGAACGTGCTCTTGAGCACCGAGTTTGTGGCCAAGCTCACCGACTTTGGCGTCGCGCGCGAGACGTGCGACTACACCATGACGGCCGAGATCGGGACCGTGGCGTGGATCGCGCCCGAGGTGCTCAAGGGCGTCTACTACACGGAGAAGGCCGACATCTACTCGCTCGGCGTGCTCCTCTCGGAGCTCGACACGCTCGAGATTCCGTACGCCGACTTGGACGCGATCCACACGACCCACGGCAACTGGAACGTGAGCGCGATCAAGGCGCGCATCGCGATGCTCGTCGTCTCGGGCGAGATCCGTCCGTCGTTTTCGGCCGACGTGCCCCGCTGCATCGCCGACGTGGCCCGCCGCTGCTTGGCGTACGAGCCCACCGACCGCCCGACGAGTCGCGACGTGTGGGCGTACTGCCAGCAGATCCAAGCCGCCACTATTTATACCGACCCTTGAATATAAGATCGTATTGCAGTCCTAGTACACCATTGCTAGTACACCGTGCGCCTGCAAATGGCGCAGAGGCGGCGCGTTGCCGGTGCATCATCCACTGCTCGTGCTGTGACTGCCACGCCGGTCCTCCCAGACATGATCCGGAGGACCTGCAAGAACGTATGCGCACCCGCCTTTCTCAGCCGTGTCAGCCTGTCTGCATTTGCACTGTGGCCATGCTGCGCCGGCTACTAGCGCTGGTCGCCGCGGCGCACGCGGTGCTCGAGACGCTGCCGCCCATCGATCTCAGTGCCGAGCCGCCATCGGCGCTCGCAGCCGAGTGCCTCTACACGCGGGCGCCGCAAGTGCTCTCGACGTGGAGCACGCCGCAGACGATGCTCACGGCCAACTGCCCAGCTGCGCTGCTTGATCTCCCGGCCACTGTCGCCAGTACCATCCCAGACGCCAGCTCGGGCAACCTCTGGTGTGTGCTCTTGCCCGACGGCGTGACCTACCTCCACGCGCACAACGCTACGACCGGCTCGGATGCCATTGGCCTCACGGGCTTGGCGTCGCCCGGGCGCCTCCTACCGCGGCACGAGTCGCCGCCGATCGCGTACTTGGAGTCGCTGCCAAGCAACTTCTACGATGTGTACGCTCCACCAGTTTGCATATCGCGAGGGCTAACGTCGTCGATGCAGGCGAGTGCAGAGCGTCG
The DNA here is from genome assembly GCF_000281045.1 of Saprolegnia diclina VS20. Lineage (NCBI taxonomy): Eukaryota > Oomycota > Saprolegniomycetes > Saprolegniales > Saprolegniaceae > Saprolegnia > Saprolegnia diclina. Next base: position 566,449 of record NW_008246105.1, on the reverse strand, counting down.
GCCTCGAGCGACTCGCCCCGCGCCTCGACCGCAACAACGCGTCTCTCGTAGCCGCCCGTCGATTGTACGCCTCGTCTTCGCTTCCTATCTGACACTCTTGACAGGGATCTGACCAACAATTCGGTCGTGTCGGTGGCCAACATCACGTTTCCATTGAGCCTGCATACCCTGTATGTATCGTGACAACTGTAGACGCAGCTTATGGATGGCTAGGGTCCTCGACGACAACCGACTGACGACCCTCGAGCGCTTCTCGGCGCCGTCGCTCCGCAGCCTGTGCGTCCTTACGGATTTACCGAATCGCTGACACCACCGTGCGTAGGAGTGTAAGCGGCAACCCGTTCGCGGCGCCGCCGCCGATCGCGTCCCTCTTCCCCAATCTCACCGAGGTGTCGCTCGAGCGGCTCAACCTGACCGTGTACCCGATCATGGCCGTGCCGTCGACCGTCACGAGGCTGTACGTTCGCTGTCTCTGCACTTGACCTCATCGCAGCCTAGGTCGCTTGCACTCAACCAGCTGCGGGACATGCCAGCGACGCTCCCAGCCTCAGTTCAGCGCCTGTACTAGCCTTCCTCTCTCTCGGATAGGACGTCGTAGCTCACAGTCGTTGTATATAGCGACCTGCAGCACAACCAGATCACGCGTGTGCAGCTGGCGCTCACGCCCCAATCGCGGCTGCTCTGCCTCGGCGGCAACCCCATCACAGCGCTGTACGCGACGCCGGCGCAGTTTGCGCTCCTCGAGAAGCTCTCGCATCCGCGCAGCGTGGGCCCTGCCAGCGACGAGTGCTCGACGGTCACGCCGTTCGTCTCGGTCATGACGACGTCCGACGCGTGCACGGGGCGCTTCCGCGTCAAGCGGGCGTGGGGTGAGGTCCCGATCTGCGTGGTCGACTCGTACGCTGCGATTTACGTACCACCGCCGCCGCCCATCGCTCAAGCCACGTGGCTCGCTGTCCTCTCGTCGTTTGGGTTTCTCTTGCTCGTCGTCGGCGGGAGCTTTGTGTGCTTCTACAAGAAGCGCGGCGCGGACGCGGACCAAGGGAAGCTGCGCATGCTCCTCGACCTCGGCGACGGCGGTCTCCTCCCGCCGATCGAGACCGTAGTGAACGACGTGCGCAAAGACCCGATCTACGCGCCGTTCTGGATCCCACCGGACGAGCTCGCGCCGACGCGGGTGCTCGCGCGCGGCGGCTTTGGCGTCGTCTTTGCCGCGACCTGGCACGCGCACGAGGACGTGGCGATGAAGCGGTTGTTGTCGACGCGCCTCGATGACGCAGCGTGTGTGGCCGACTTTATGGACGAGATCCGCCTCTGCGCGCGGCTCTTCCACCCGCACATTGTGCGCTTCATCGGGTTCACGTCGACGACGCTCGCCAACCTCTCGATCGTCACCGAGTACATGGAGCGGGGCGACCTCTGGCACTTTTTGCTCGAGAACGACGTGCCGTGGACCAGCACCGAGAAGCCGCTCAAGCGCCGCCACCCGAGTGCGCTCAGCAGCTCTCGGAGCACGCTCGCCTCGGACGACGGCTCTCTCCACGACGAGGCGGATGCGACCAAGTTCTCGTTTCTCTGCGACATTGTCTCGGGGCTGCACTACCTCCATACGCTCGACCCGCCCGTGCTGCACCGCGATGTGAAGGCCCGGAACGTGCTCTTGAACGACGCCTATGTCGCCAAGCTCACCGACTTTGGCGTCGCGCGCGAGGCGGGCGACTACACCATGACGGCGGACGTCGGCACGGTGGCGTGGATCGCGCCCGAGGTGCTCAAAGGCTGCTTTTACGACGCCAAGGCCGACGTCTACTCGCTCGGCGTGCTCCTGGCCGAGATGGACACGCGCGAGCCGCCGTACGCCCACCTCGACGGCGACCTCTCGACGCTGCGGACGCGCATCGCGCTCCTCGTCGCGGCCAACGAGCTGCAGCCGACCTTCTCCCACCGCATGCCCCTCGGCCTCCTCGACCTGGCGCAGCGCTGCCTCACGCACGACCCGCGTCACCGCCCGTCGATCCAAGACGTCGACGCGTCGCTCCGCATGCTCCTCCTCTAGTTTGTTTGTACTATTTAATCTCTCTGGTTCGTGCCCAATATTGTCTGTCACTCGACCGGGTGTCGACAGCACGAGTCTTCAGCGTCATGCCAGCTGTCATCCCAGTATCAGCGACGGGACGAATCTAGCGCGGCCCGGCGCAGGATTACCAACACGGCACCACAGGCAGCGAAATCATGCGTGGTGGGGAAAGGCCCGTACACATCTTGCGGTTTGTATGGGCTGCGTCCTCGCGCGCGGGCCCGACGATAGCAAACGCGCGCGTTTTTCTCCACCGCGCATCCAGGTGGCCCGTGTAATCACGCTCCATTTGGCGCTGCAGAGTGGGACCGAGAGCGTCGACGGCAGCAGATTACTCGGTAGTGAGGAATGAGCGACTGCGCCGACGCGGGCTCGAGTACCTGCGCCCGCGCCTGCATCCGCGATGGCGCGCTCGAGGGCCTCCCCGACAGCGGCCCCGTGACAGTGTACGTCGTCCGAAGCGTCCACTGCATTCGACCATCGGCGCGCGTAGGAACCTCGCCCAAGCCAGCCTCGAGGGGCTGAGCGTCAACTTGCGCACGTCGGCGTGCGGCCACGAGGCCATGACCGTCCTCTTGTGCGAAGAGAAGCCGGCAGAGTGGCGAGCTCACCGACGATGCGTAGAAACCTGAGCCGCAACAGCCTCCGTAGCATCGACAACGTCCGGTTCCCGCTCGTCCTCGCCGACCTCGACGTCTCGCACAACCGCATTGAATCGGTCGGCAACCTCTCGGGCCTCTCGAGCCTCCACAACCTGTAGCGTCCGTTGACAAAGCCATGGCGCCTCACGATGCGTAGGCGACTGGCGTTCAACGACGTTGAGCGGCTGCCTGAGGCGACGACGCGCCTCCCCGTGTCTCTCTTGACGCTCGACCTCTCGCACAACCGCCTCGGGAACGACCTCGACGGCGTCGTCATGCTGCCCAACGGGCTTCAGCTGCTCAACCTGAGCCACAACGCTATCTCGTCCGTCGAAGGCCTCGACATAGCCTACGGCACGGCCATGTCCGCGACGACTTGCAGCGTCTTATTTGTCTTATCGCATTTCGTTCTAGCGATCTCTCGTTCAACAACCTCACGAGCGTCCGCAACGTGTCGTGGCCCGACGACATCTCTGCGCTCTACTTGATGGAGAACCCGCTCGACGAGTTCTACCCCATGTTCTACAAGCCCCTCGACGTCCTGTGCGTCCGATTACCTTACCGTCCTTGAGTCACCGCTCATGCTTTTGTAGGTGCTTTGGAAAGAACCCGCCGGCGCGCTTCTCGGCGACGCGGTCCCAGTTTGACCGGCTGCAGAAGTTTACCAAAAACGTCGGGTGCCCGCCCACGCCGCTGACATCGCCGCCCGTTGACCCGTGCAGAAGCGGACCGTCGGCGACGCTCTGGGGCGTCTACACCGTGTGCCTCGTGCAGGACGACTGGCTCGACGCCAAAATGGACGGCGACGCGACCCCGATGCCGATCTTTGTAGCGCCGTCCCACACGCTGCTGCATGTCGCCATCGCGCTCATCGCGCTCACACTCGTGGGCCTCGTCCTTGGCGTCATCTGGACCGTGCACCGGCGCCGGCGGTCGATCAAGGAGACAATGTGGCTGCACCCGGAGCGCGCCGAGACCAACTACAACGACAGCTCGGACTTTCACGAGCACGTACCCCACGACCTGCGCCTCGACACGCGCTACGCCCGTACTGCGATCTCTATGGCGCTGATTGATGTGAGTATGAGTAGAGCATGTGATCCCGCACACCGACCTCTCGCTGCTGCAGGTCGTGGCCCACGGCGGCTTTGGCATTGTGTACTTTGGCCACCTTAAGGTCAATGGCGGCGTCCGGCCCGTGGCCGTCAAGCGCATTTTGCCCGAGCGCTTCAAGCACGACAAGTACGCGGTCGAGGACTTCATGGACGAGATCCGGCTCTGTCTGCGGCTCCAGCACCCGCACATCGTGCGCTGCCTCGGCTTTTCGTGCTCGAGCGTTCTCTCGACGCTGAGCTGCGTCTCAGAGTTCATGCCCCACGGCGACCTCTGGACGCTCCTCGAGTTGGACCAGAAGACGCGGCTTCTCTCGTGGAACCTCTCGCCTGAGCCGAGCCGCGTGGTTGACGCGTCGCTGCCACTCTCCAAGCTCCGCGTGCTGCACGACGTCGTCTCGGCCATGGTGTACGTGCACGGCCAAGACGTCATCCACCGCGACCTCAAAGCCCGCAATGTCCTCCTCAACGACGCCTTTGCTGCCAAAATCACCGACTTTGGCACGTCCCGAAAGGCGACCGAGCACGAGACCATGACCGCCGAGATCGGCACGGTGGCTTGGATCGCGCCCGAGGTCCTCAAGGGCGTCCGCTACTCGGCCAAGGCCGACGTCTACTCGCTCGGCGTCTTCCTCTCGGAGCTCGACACGCTCGAAATACCGTACTCCAACATGCCCCGGCTCGTACCCCGAACTGGCGTCAGCGTCGACGTGGCCAAGACGCGTATCGCAATGCTCGTCGTCGCTGGCGAGCTCACGCCCGTCTTCTCCGAGTGCTGCCCGCCAGCAATACGCGACCTCGCCCGGCGCTGTCTCGCGTACGCGCCGGACGACCGGCCAAGCATGGACGAGGTCCTGCATTGGCTCGACCACGTCACGGCGAACGATGTAGTGTAGGTAGAGGATGATGATGATACGTCCGAGTATCGATATGTAAGCAGATGTGTAAGCGGTGGCGTGTCGTAAGCGGGTGATCACTCGCATGATGGCGCCACGGGCAGCGATGGATGAGGCCCGCGTACGCAGCATGGTCCTGGCGCTACGTACCTCGGGTGGAGGCGGTGCTGGCGTGCTGTACAGGCGGCCTCCATCATCGGCGTCGCTTCCAAGGACCTGATTTCGGAGCGGAGACGTGCCTATTTTAGGGCAGTAGAGTGATTTTAGGGTGATTTTCGGCATCTTATCCGAATTAGACGAAGCAGCTGGCGCACGTAATGATGGGCGCTGGGTCAAGTTTCCAGCGTCGCTGGCTCCAACCGCCTTCAGACGACGATGAGGCCGACGTCGGTGGTGCTCATGGCGGCCGTCGCCATGGCGCAGGACATCGACTACAAGGCGGAGCGAGGGGCAATGTTGCCGGGCGTCAGCCCCGAGAACGTGACGCGGCCAACGTTCACGACCAAGTGCGACGCGTGCAACTTCACCGCGTTCCGCAAGCCGACGTGGCGGACCAACGTCGACGACAGCACGTGCATCTGGCACCCCGACGGCTCATGCGTTATTGGCGTCAACCTCAACGAGAACGATATTCCGATGAGCGACTGGCCCGGCGGCCCCAATGCCAACGACAGGAAGAGCACGCAGTTCCTCATGGGCACGGGCGTCGAAGTAAGTTATGTCGAGGGCCTCTCGAGCGTCGTCTCGTACATGTACGACCGCACCACCCATGACCCTCGCCTCATGACTTGGTAGCACACTCTTCCGCCTCGGCATCGAGACGCTGGCGCTCGACCTCACGTCCAACAAGCGGTCGATCCCCAACAATCGCGCGGTCGAAGCGACGCAGCTGTAGGCGCGTCCGAGCGCATCGAGTACTCATCATGAACTTGGTAGCAACTTCTCCGACAACCACATTCGGTCCATCGACGGCGTCATGACGTCGGACCAGACGTTCAACTTTTTCGTCGACCGCAACTGGATCGAGAGCGTCGGTGACATCTCGACGATGAAGGAGCTTCGCATACTCAACCTCAACGCCAACCGCATCGCCTCGATCGAGCATACCGTGTGGCCCATGAAGCTCGAGACGCTGTACCTCGAGAGCAACAAGCTCACCAGTCTCCCCAAGGCGATGGCCACCAACTTACGGCGACTCGTGACGCTCTCGCTCCAAAACAACACGATCGCGTCCCTCGACGGCGTCTCGTTTGGCGAGAGCCTCGCGATTCTGTACTACGCCTGCCGTTGACGTCGCCTCACTCTAGTATATGTAGCAATCTCAAGGCGAATGCGCTCCACAGCCTCAACAACGTCATGCTGCCACTCAGCCTCATCAGCCTCAACCTCGCCGACAACAACCTCACGTGGGTCAACGCGTCCATCTTGCCCCATTCGCTCATGAGCTTGTAAGTGCTTGCGTATTGGCCTCCGCAGCTCACGCTCTCGTCGATAGGTGTCTCAAGGGCAACCCTTCCGTGCGCTTCTCGGGCTCGGCCGCCGACTTGAAGGCACTGCAAAACCTCACCCACGCCGACCCTATGTGCAACGACGTCTCGGCCGTCTCGGCGCCGTCCGGTTCGTGCCCCGAAGTCGGTGCGACGGCGGCGAAGCTCTGGGACCGGTACCTCTTTTGCGTCGTGCCACTGGCGTCGGCCGAGGTCCACAACGCGACGAGCGTTCTCACGATCGCGCTCGGCATTTTCTGCGCACTTGCGCTGCTTGTGGGCGGCGGCGTCTTTTACGAGATGCGCCGCCGGCGCCACCAGTACGAGGCCGAGCACCGGTCGTGGCTGCACTCGTCGTCGCCGACGTTCCCGTCGCTCATTGCCGACAGTGCGCACCTTATCAACGACCTCCGGTTTGATCCCGCGTACCAGCGGTACCGCATCCCCGCCGACTCGATCGTGCGCGACCGCGTCTTGGCCCGCGGTGGTTTTGGCGTCGTGTACCTTGCGACGCTCAAGACAGAGAAGGGGCGCGAGCAGCTGGTCGCTGTCAAGCGCATGCTGCCGGAGCGGCTGCGGAGCCTCCGGTCGATCGAGGATTTCATGGAGGAGATCCGGTTCTGCATCCGTCTCCAGCACCCGCACATTGTCGAGTTCATCGGGTACTGCTGGACGACGCTGCCGAACCTGAGTGTCGTGACCGAGTACATGAGCGAGGGCGACTTGTGGACGCTCCTCGACACGGACCACGACGCCCAGCGCATCCCATGGCACGCGCAGCACGAGAAGGACACGGTGATGCTGGCCCCCGCGCTCTCCAAGCTCGGTGTGCTTGTCGACATTCTCAAGGCGCTCGTGTACCTCCACGCGCAAGACGTCATCCACCGCGATCTCAAGGCCAAGAACGTCATGCTCAACGAGAACTTTGTCGCCAAAGTCACCGACTTTGGCACGTCGCGCGAGACGTCGGAAGAAACCATGACGTCCGAGATCGGGACCGTGGCGTGGATCGCGCCCGAGGTGCTCAAGGGCGTCCGGTACACGGAGAAGGCCGACATGTACTCGCTCGGCGTGCTCATCTCGGAGATGGACATGATGGAGATCCCGTACTCCAACATCCACCGGCTCCTCCCAGAGTCGTGCCTCGGCGTCGAGCTCGCCAAGACGCGCATCGCGATGCTCGTTGTGGCCGGCGAACTCCGGCCCGTCTTCTCGACCGACTGCCCAGCGCCGATCTTGAATGTCGCGCGACGGTGCCTCGCCTATTTACCCGAAGACCGACCGACCGCCCGCGATGTCCTCTCGTGGCTCAGCCCCCATCTGCCCCCGATTTCTAACACTGGAAGTTGATGTAAGTAGTATAATCCTCATAGATAGTAGTCTCCTTGATGTCTAAAGCGACGGAATCGCCTTGACACCGACACTCTCGTCCGTCTCGATGCCGCAGAGATCCTATCACAACAATCAAGGGTCACGACATCGACAGGTCACGCGTGTACCAGCACGTCCTTGCGCTTCTTCTCCATGCCTTCCGCGATCTGGTCGATGGCGTCCATGACGATGCGCTTGCGCTTGACCCACGCCGTCTGCATGTCCTCGGAGTTCCGAGCTCAAATAGCCACATCTGTCTACCTTGTACTTGGTGAACTGATCGGAGATGGCCTTTTTCTTTTCGGGAGCCACCGGTGCGCGGTTCGGATCGTCCAGGCGCTGCAACGTCGCTGACAGCGTTGCCACCTGCAGGTACTTGATAAGTGGCCGTCGTTGCAACGATGATGCCCACTTGCGTAGTGTACTCGGTGATCTGCTGGTCGAGCTCCGCGTCCGTCATTTGGTTGGAGAGCCCATGCAGGACCGACTCTGCCTCCTTGAGCGCGCGCTCGGCGTTCTGCACGTCGTCAGCCACCGTCTACGGACCCTTGAGACACAACTGAATGGGCACGGTCGAGTTTACCTGAATGGCGGCTTCGGTTTGCGCAAGGGTCGTGCTGCACGGGGGCGGCAGCTTTTTCTATTTGACGAGCAACATCAATGAACCTGGGGGTGCGTGGGTCTCGACTTGGTTGTAGTAGTAGATTTGGCTCTTCCCATATGTCTTGCACTTGATCTCGCCCCTGTCGGTGGTCCCATGAGCCTGCACTCGAAGGACATGGATGGTACTTTTCGACGAGAACGTCGAGGATCTTGGTCAGCATCGTCTTGCCAATGCGTCGATGGAGGTTCTCAAAGACGTTGAGGACGCTGTAGGGGCGGTTTGTCTGCAGTCGATATCAGCTTCCTACGCCCAGCAGCGCTGAGGTACCTGGCGCATGTACTTGGCCACTTCCTCTTCCGCTTGCGACTGGCTCATCATGTCCTTGGGCTTCTCGGGCTCCTTCTTCTCAGGCTCCTTCTTGGTCGGCTTCTTCTCTACAGCAGGCATCTTCTTGGCCGGCTTGGGCCCCGGCGACTTCTTGCTTGTCTTGGCCTTCTTGACTTGCTCGAAGTCATCGTCGTCTTCCAATCTATCGGACGCGTCGCCGTCGCTCTCGGACGGCTTCTTCCGCTTGGGCGTGGCCTTGGCCGAGGCCGGCGACTTGGCCTTCGCCGGCGCCGAAGACACGAAGTCGTCATCGTCATCACTCTCTAGTAGGAAGTCGTCTTCGGAGGAGTCGTCCTTGCGTCCCATGCTTCTTCCTAGCGCTCGCGGATCATCGCCATGCATGAACCACGCTCCCTTACCTGCTTCCCGCAAAATTGGATTTATCCTTTGATATATTATACACCGGACATGAAGTATGAGAGGTTTTAAGATGGCTGAAAGCACCCAACCAAGCGGAAGGCGCTGGTTTGAATTGCAGCGGGTTCGAACCTCCAGTAGGTCTCTGCCAACTGGTCTCGGTACGCATGCATAGAGGGTCCCGCTTGCGGTCGACGCAACGCATTCTCAGAGGTTTCAGCAGTAGCTTGCCGAACTCTGCTTTCGCCTTGGTTGCCTCCATGTAGGAACTTGTTTCAACGGCCGGGACTCTCGGAGTGCAATGACGCAGCGAGCTGGGACTGCGCGACACGAGCTAATCAAGAAACCACTTGCTTCATGTTCTGGCATCTCGAACGGTCGTGGGGCATGCTGCTCGGTGATTGGTGCGTTTGGTATCTTCGACGGCCATACCCACTTCAAGATGAGTCTATCTTGCACCGCGCCTGGCCGACCGGAGCCATCATACCCGAATTTGCGTCCCGTTGAAGAATGAAAGGAGCGACTATCGTCTTTTGCGTGTTGGCCGTCGCGGCGTCGACGAAGGCGTCGCCCTTCAGCGCGGGTCGGGCGTTGACGGCCATGGACTGTGACAAGGACTGCTCCGACATGAGCACAGCCTCGACGGTGCTCTGCGAAATGGGCAAGTACGGCAGCTGCGCAGTGACCAAGGTCGCGCAAGGCGGAAGCTACGTCGTGCGCGGCGTGAGCGGATGGTTCCAATCCCGCGACTCGGACTCCGGGTCCGAGTCGGACGACGAAGGCAAAGCGGCGCCATCGTCCGCCTCCAGCCAAAGATCGACGACGGGACCTCAAGGTTCGTTCCACGGCTCAACCGCGGGGTCTCATGGCTCGTTCCGTGACGCAATTACGGAGCCCCACGGCTCAAACACCGGGTCCCACGGCTCGTTCCGTGACTCAATCTCGGGGTCCCGCAGCTCAACGTCAGGGTCCCAGGGCCCGTCCCAGGGCTCGACCGCGGGGTCCGAGGGCTCGACCACGGCGCCCGAGGGCTCGACCACGGATGCGCCTCAATAGTGCGCTCGCCGCATCCTCAAGCAACGCGTATATGCGTCTGTGAAACGAGAGATAAACCGTTGTCAATGTACCCCCTAGTGTACGACTTTGTTTCTGCACTGCGGCGTAGCTGTACGTCAGCACCTCCTCCAGTACAGTCTCCTTAGGCTCCGTCTTTTCTCACACGACACTCGCCTCGAAGCGACGGTTGTCGACTGGAATGTCGCGGCCAAAGCTAAATTGGATCAGCTGACACAAAAGATGGTGGCCGACCAAGACCGCGCCAGCCGCTTCGAGCAGCAATGGAGCCTCACAAGTAGCAAGCTTGTGCAGGTGCACTCTCATGTGCGAGACTACCTGGTGCGATCCCACTTGCTGCAAGTTGATATATGTATGTACAGGTTAGCTGTCCTTCTCGGCTACAGAATCTGGTACGGGGGCGGTATGGCTCTGTCCAAAGTCGGCCCTTTTGTCACCGAGCGCTGGCGACGTCGCCACGTCCAGCCAGCCAACCCGCCGACAAGCATGTGAACGGTAACCCAGTACATGACAGGAATCGCGTCCTCTCCCGTGTGGCGAGCGTCGAGTGTGTCAAAGGGCAGGAGCCAGTGGCCAGCGCCATGCTCCTTGCGCCGCCGAGCCACCGCGCGGAGCATGTCACCCGCCTCGATCGCGTAGTGAATCGCCATCTTCTCGACCTTGGCCATCGAGTCGTCGATCGCGTCGACAGCCTCGATCCTCCCGGCGCTCGCGAGTACGTAGCACGCCTTCTGTCCCAGCGTGTGGCCTATTTGAGCCGTTATTGCGTGCGGTCGCCGACACCAAAGGGTGTACCAAAGAGCTGGATAAAGTACTCCTTGCCGTGCCCGAGGAGCGGACTCGCGTGCGTCGGCAGCGTCGACGTCTGTGCGTGCGTCACGAGCGGCGTCTGGTCCGCCTCGCCCGTGAGCTTGACGCTGTTGCGGTGAACAAAGAGGATGCGCCCGTCAAAGTCGTGCTGCAGCATCGCGATGCCGCAAAAAGACACGGCGTGCCAGTACAAGACGCTCGGGACCGGCGCGACCGCGTCGACGTACTCGTCTTTCGTAAAGCCGCCGAGGGCCGGCGGGTGCGGTACGAACGCGAACGGCGTCGACGTGTTGAACCACGCGAGCCGGAACAGGTCCTTGTCGCCCCACACGAGGCCGTACTTTTGTAGCAGCGGCGGCGTCTCCAGCGCGTAATGCAGCACCTTGGCCAATGCCGTCGCGCACCGGTGCCCTACGAGGAATGAGCGCCGTGCTGCGGAACGCCAAGTGCGATATACGCGCAACGACGAGCTGCCCCGACTCTTGCTCGAGCATATCGACGAACGGCATATCCACAAGCTCCCAGAGCAGCGACCGCGCATGGACGTTGAAGGGCGACGAGCTCTAGCAATAGCGTCAGTATCGTTTTGATCGTCACGGAGCGTACATCGTGCCAGTAGTCGGGCCAAAAGATCGCGCCGCTTTCGAGAAACTGCGGAGACGTGAAGAGAAAGGTCGGGTCTCGTGTCGGGAGGTTGTCCGAGTCGAGGAAGAGGACGTTCTCAAACTGGCTGTGCGCGACAGCAAAGGGCTTGGTCATGTAGCCCGTTGCGCGCTTGTCGGCAATGGGTCGGAACACCAGCGGACCGTAGTTGGCCTCGAGCGCCGCCAAGATCGGGTTGGTCGCCACATCCGACATCTGATGCGGCTCGTACCACAGCTCCATGGGCAGCATACAGTTGTAGAAGCGCAGCATGCGTACAATAGCATACACATTGGGGAGCACGCTGGGGTAGATGGACATGACGATGCCATTGGTGGCGTTGGCAAATGTCCGCAGCATCGGCGTCGAGGGCGACACCGCGGGCGCGGATGCGGCGCGGATGCTGTAGTCGGTGAAGTCACGCGCCTCCATGCAGGTAAATGTCTTGTCCTTGATGCTGTCGCACGCCGTGAGCATCACTTGGAAGATCTCGCCGCTCGTCCGGTTACGGATCTCGCAGTACCCGCTCATGCCGGGCTCGATGACATCGCTGCAGCCGCGGTCTCTGGACGGCTTGCGCCACCCGTGCGGATTGCAGTTGGCCGTGGCTCGCCATCCGAGACACTGGTACGTCTCGTCGGTCCAGAGCGCATGGACGCGGTCCGCGTGGAGCTCCACAGACGCGTCGATGCCCTCCATGTCGTCGCCGAGAGCCCAGAAGACGAGACCGGCGCTTAGGACGACGAGGAAGAGCAGCATGAAGCGCGTCTCGATCAGGAAGCGAAGAGGGTGCAAGGAGCGCGTCGCCCGCGGCAAGCTCGCCATCGCTCCTCGCCCAAAATGGAATTTTTCGCAACGGCCCAAAAAACAATCGATCTTTATACCAGCGTTTGATTGGTGTAAATGGACCAATCCCGTGTCGATGACGACGTGGTGTCACGGCGTGCTAACGTATGCGGATCCGGAAAAGAAGGCTGTGACGCCGCAGCGTCACTTTAGGTTTCGTGAGCGTTTCGCCAGTCAATCGCGCGTTCGTGGGGATCAGGCATGGCGCGTGGGTATACAAAGATCAAGTGGGTCATTGACCCGCGCCGAACCGAAAAGATCAAGTACGACGACGACGGGGCGGTTTCGTCGTAGGGATGTGACGCATTATGTGTTGACGGTCGCTTTCAATGGCGCCAACGCGGTGGACATGCGAGCCGATTTCGTCAACAGCCAGCAAGATGAGGTCACTCGACATCGAGGAGCGACCAAGCTTCACCGAGCTCACCTTGCTGCACCCGCGCAGAGAGTCGCGGGTTGAAGTGCGGGCTACAAGCAAACGCAGAGCCACAGGTGTAACCCAGTGGAGGGACTGCCATGCTATTACCTCGCTTCGCGTCTATTCCGAGGCGCGATAAAGGACTGAAGGCGATAGAAAAGGCCGCTCGCCAAGAATCAGAGCCTGGGCTTCAACGTCTTGTAGTGGATATCAGCGGGTGGATAAGTTGACGCGAACGTGCTTGCGTGGCGATGCACTCGCAACTTCAAGCAGCAGGCTTCTTGGCGCGCTTGCTTTTGTCGAGTCGTCCGCCGCCGCACCGGAACAATACTTTACGCCATACTAACCAACGCGACGACCAGCGCTCAACGGTGTGCCGCAGGTCCTACACATGCTCGTCGTGCGCGGCGGGGGTAGGGGTGGCAGACAACGAAAGGCTTGATTTCATCCAGGTGGTTCTGGGCTAGTTCAAGGCAACCGAACAGCAGCAGGGTGACGACTGAAATCCTGTAGGATTTCATTTTCGACTCTGTCCCAAACTGGGCGACGGGCAACCCAACCGTGCCTGTTTTATCGACGCGAACGCGGCCGGCTTCGTCGACGCCGCACTCACACAAAATCATTCGTCGCAAATACTGGTGGCGTCGAGGTCCACTGGAGCTGAGCACAAATAGTGCCCCTTGGTGCAGCGGGCCATCACACACTCTCGCAAGTGCAACCAATTGGCGGAGATGAGTAGTTGCACAGTCGAGTAGACACGATCTCGAGAAAGCACTGGACTGCAGCACCCACTTGCCTCCACACTGCCTCCACCCTGCAGCTCCCAAACCACAGGAACGTGCTTGCAATCTCTGGAGTGTCCTTGGATGCGGTCCAGGTGCAGTTGGGCGTACATAAGATCTGAATCGTCACAACAATAAAGTCATTGCCCTCGTGGCGGCGCATCCTTGATAGACGTCGCAGCAAAGACGCGGTCGGCACCAGGTTCGTACTGCGTTTGCGTTGACACGCCAAGTCATGGGAAACTAGCTTCATTTTGGGAAAGTCGTGAGAAATAAAATGGAAATTCGACGCCCAAGTGCGAGGCGATGGTGGGTGGCATACTGAACCCAAGACAAAATGCTGCACCAGCTGGGCGCAGCTGCAACTTGAAGTTCGGCGTGGGTCGAAGGCCAGTTCGGGTCCGCGCGAATTGATTGGCCAAAATGGCTCGTGGCCGGCGTTTCTGCCAATAATTAATGAGACGAAGCTCGGAAGCGAAGTTCGCCAGTATGTTTCCAGTATTGGATTTTTCACAAGATGGAGGACTCGAGCTACCAGAAGCTCCACCTCGTGCTCGAGTCGCTCGGCAAGGCCGCCGGCGACTGCGATGAGGCTGCCCTCCGCGCGCTCTACACGACGTACAAGGTCGACGTCCGCAACGGCTTTGCCATCGCCGTCGTCGGCCCCAGCGGCGTCGGCAAGTCGGCGCTCATCAACCTCATCACGGGCGCGACGCGCAACGACCCGTTCTTCGCACCGCTCAACGTGCGCCAGCGCGAGTACGCGCCGACGGTCGTCGCCTGGCATGCGCTCAACCTGATCGACCTGCCAGAGCTCAAGCCCACCGAGGCGCCGGAAGAGTACATGCGCCAGCACCACCTGTTGCAGATGGACCTCGTGCTCTTCGTCGGGCACCATGGCCGCATCACGGCGTCGGACCGCCACCTCCTCGAGGTGCTCGGCCAAGCCAAGGCCCCCCTCATGTACATCAACACCAAGACGGACCTCTCGTGTGCCAACTACCGCCTCGACGAAGACATTCCCGAGTACATTAGTGACGCCAAGGTGTTTGAGATGCTTCGCCGCATGTGGCTTTCGACGCCGCCGCTTGCGCTTCTCAACTCGCTCAACATCCCGCTCTGCTGCACGGATACGTCGTCCAAGAAGCCGTCGTCAATGGCGTTCGCCTACGACAACCTCGTCTGCCTCGAGACCATCGTGCGCTTCCTCAAGCCCCGCTGGCGCAAGCGCACGTGGGACGAAGTCGAGGCGAATGACAAGGAGGTGATCCCGACGCTGATGGCGCTCCGGACGTCGTCGCCGCCGCAGCCGCTGCGTAGCATGTCGGCGCCTGTCGACGTCGTCAAGCCCAAGCTCCACATCCACGTCGACCGGAGCTTCCCGATCGTGACCAAGCCCACCAACAACAACTCCAACAACAACAGCAACCACTACTCGCCGCTGCCGTCCATTCGCGTACGTGTCAACATGACTCTAAATATGGCACTCATCGTCCTGTCCGTAGCAGATGCAAACCATCTCGCCGCTTCTGCCGCCGCCCATGGCGCCAGTGCTGCCGCCGCCCACATCCATCGTCTTGCCATCGCTTCGCGGCTTCCAGCCGTCCAAGGCCGCCCCATCCTGCTCCGTGTACCCGCCGTCGGCCTCTGTGAATCCCACGGGCGGCTACTTCTTTGCGCCCAACGCCGCCCACTCGCCGCTCTCGAGCAGCAGCTGTACGAGCAGCCGTGACGACAAGACTGACGACAACAAGACGGTGACGCACGTCAACCCGGGCAAGTGGACGCAAGACGAAGACGACCTGCTGCGTCAAGCTGTCGACAAGTACGGTCCCCGCAACTGGAAGGCCATCGCCAAGCACGTGGGCCGGCGCAACCACGCGCAGTGCCTCCAGCGCTGGCGCAAGGTGCTCTTCCCGGGCCTCCGCCGCGGCAACTGGTCCCACGAAGAAGATTGCCTCCTCCAGTCGCAGATCGCGACGCTGAGCCAGCAAAGCGGGAAGCTCAACTGGGCGTCTGTCGCCGCGGGGGTTCCGGGGCGCACGGCCAAGCACTGCCAAGAGCGGTGGCGCAACTACCTCAACCCGAGCATCAAGCGCGGGCCGTTCGAGGCCGACGAGAAGCAAAAGCTCACCGAGCTCTACAACACGTGGGGCAACCAATGGACGCGCATCTCGGAAGCGATTCCGGGCCGGTGCCCCGTCGACTGCAAGACCACGTGGCAAAACCTCAACCCGAACTTCAAGCAGAGCGATCGGCCTGGCCCTGGGCGGCCAAAGCGCTTTGGCACCCTCGCCGACACTGGATTTAAGTTATAAACGTGCCTCGGCCAACCTTAATATAATAGTTACTAGTTGTGGTGTGTGAGTACATGCTATCTAACGTGTTATTTGGTTATTGTCGTGGGTGACGACAAGACAAGCTCAAAGGCTGCATCACTTGTCGCTTGCCGAGGGATTAGGGTTGATGTTGGACGAGCATGTCGCAAAGTGCCACCAATAAACATTAAATGTGGCGCGCAAATATAAAATGTGGCACAAACCATATTTAGTAGCCGCAGCATGGAGGGCAGCGCTGCAGCGCCGACCGGACCGTCCAAGCCGGCCAAAGGTACACAGCAGGCACGCTTGCGGTGCAGGTCACTTTCGACTCGTAGACGCTTTTCGCAAGTTCTGGCACGGTCTACTGCTGCAAAAGTACGTCGACACGGACAACAAGCTCGTACGTGCGCGCAGCACCCGTGCCCAGGCCTGCATCATCATTAGGTCGAGATCCAACCGCATGTGTACCTTGGCTCGATCGGGGCTGGCGCCAACTATGAGGCGCTCGTGCGACTGGTACGGCCTGCATCTCGTGGCCATAGTCGCTCAGCTGACGTACTAGCGCATCTCGCACATCCTCGTGGTGTCCGAGACGATCGTGTTTCCGTTCAAAGACAAGCCCGAGGGCTTTGTGTACGAGCGCGTCGCCATCGCCGATGTCCCGAGCGCAAGCATTGAGGCGCACTTTGCGGCCAGCAACGCCTTCATCGAGCGGTAGCCGCGTGCGATCAACGACAGCTGACGTGGCGCTCTGTAGCGCAACATCGAGTGGCGGCAATGTCCTCGTGCACTGTTTTGCGGGCAAGTCGCGGTCCGTGACGCTCATCCTCGGTACGCTTTCGGTCTTTTGATACCCGCGTTTATGGAAACAGCGTACCTCGTGGCGCACCACGGCTACAGCCTCGACGGCGCGCTAGCCCATGTGCGCTCGCTGCGCCCACAAGCGCAGCCCAACCAAGGGTATCATCGTCTTCGTCTACCTTGTACAGCGTATCGAGACGTTCTAGTTTTATGCGCCAGCTCGAGACCTACGTCGAGCAGCAGCGGGCTCTATCACTCGAGAAAGCCCAAGGGTGACGAAGCGGCGCCTCTTCCGCAGTCGAGTTCTGCGCCAGTAGCAGCGTACTTGAACATATTCTATAGACACTACGGTATCATTGTGATCGTGATGAGTTGGCACGAGAGAGGAGCTGTCCACCAAGCGTGAAGAGATACATGGCAGTAGAGATTTTGCTCAGCCAACCGCTGGAACGACTAGGAGTTAAGAGGCCGCGAACCCTACAGGTCTTGCGCAAGGACAGGTGCAACGGTGGAGCTGGATTGGGCTATCGAAGCGGTTACGAAAGATTTTCCTCTCGGAGATGGCGACGACAGTGGTCGTACTGCTGGCCATCGCGCGCCTCGCGTGTGGCGCCTGTCCGGGCTACATCGGTACGCTATGTCTCTACGCACCATGCAGCGAAAAATACCTGCGTAGGCCGCAACTGCAACGGCCACGGCATCTGCGGCGCCTTCAACCGGTATTGACGCCATGCTCTTCCACGGCTCACTCCAGAGCTTTTGTAGGTGCACGTGCTTTGCCAGCTGGACGGGTGTCGGCTGCAGTCTACGGACGTGTCCGTACGGCACGCCGTGGTCCGCTGTGGCCTCGGCGCTCGACACGGCGCGGACGACGTCCGCCGAGTGCAGCAACATGGTTCTTAGTGTCCATAAATGCAAACGGTGGATCTCAGGCAGAGAATACTGCAGGGTACGTGCAACCGCGCGACGGGGGGGTGCAGCTGCCGCGATGGCTTCTCCGGCGCGGCGTGCGAAAAGCTCGACTGCCCCAACGACTGCAGCGGCCACGGCAGCTGCTTTAGCATGGCCGACGCCGCCATGCTGAACGGCGCCACGTACACGCTCTGGGATGCCAATAGCATTTACGGTAATAGAACAGTCCGAGTACGTACACAACAGAGGCGTAGGCTGCCGCTGCGATCCCGGCTACACGGGCTACGACTGCAGCCTCCGCACCTGCCTCTACGGCCACGACCCGGTCGTCACGGGGCGAGTCAACGAGCTGCAAGCCATCTCGTGCACGTGCACGACCTGCACCGGCACGTTCATGCTGACGTGGAACGGCCGGAGCTCGGTGCCTCTGGCCGCAACGGCGTCCGCAGCCGACGTCCAGGCAGCTCTCAACGCTATTACATCGGGCGTCTCAGTGGTGTTTGGCAACGGCGCCACGACCGTCTGCTCGACGCCGGGCACGTCGGCGCTCGTGACCTTTCTCTACGACTTTGACGCGCTGCCACCTCTTTCAGTGGTCTTAGCTGCCGCAACGTTAACTATCTCGGTACAAACCGGTACTGCGAGCAACGATGCTTGAAGCGGCGGTGATTCGTGTCGAGGGTAGGGGGCGAAGCTGCGCTCGACGGCACCCTCACCGTCGCAAATACAAAGCAGGTGCGGGATTGAGATTGAGATTCAGAAAATAATTGTGATGGGTCTCTCAAGTCGCTCGAGTGCTCGGGACGAGGCGTGTGCAACCAAGCGACGGGGCAGTGCAAGTGCGCCCTTTACTTTACGAGCAGCGACGGTACTCCACACTAGCGTCCGGCTTCGCGAAATCCCACGCGGTTAGGTCAAGGCAACTTGGGCCCGCGACCCGATTGCGGCTACTACAACACGACGGGCGCCCCCACGACGCACCGCTGCCCCGGTACGCGACGACGCAAGCTGCGGATACGAGACTTAGTTTGCACTAGCGGGGATCTACGAGTCCGACTACCTCGCGACCGGAAGCACGGTCGTCTGCAGCGGCCATGGCCTGTGCTCCAACGCACCCAACTACCAGTGTCAGTGCTATCAAGACTGGGGTGGCAACGACTGCTCGCTGCGTAAACCAATGCGTAACCATTCCCCACAGTTTTATGCTGGGGCTAGGGTTATGCCCCACGGCCGGAGGCTGGTTTGATGCTGCGACGCTGGCCACCGCTGCGCGCACCGTCCCCGTCGCATGCGCAAACGCAGTACGTCCAATCACCACGAATACGTGATGAAGTCAAAGGTCAGGGAATCTGCGACAGCACCCTTGGGCGGTGCCTCTGCGACAGCAACTTTGTCGGCTCTGCGTGCGAGAAGTGTACGTTGCTCATTTCCGGACGGCGCGTGACACCAATGCTAGTGACGTGCTCGTCCAAGGGCAACTGCAGGTCCATGCGCCAGATGGCAGCCGGCGCCACGACCAACGGCGCGCCGACGCCGATCGTGTACGGCCGCGACGTCAACTCGCTCACCACGTGGGACGCAGATCGCATCTTTGGATGCGTCTGCAACAGTGTACGCTCCTCATATTTGCTTGCCGCCTATGGAGTGAGGTACAGGTGCGCTACGTGATCGGGAATGCGCCGACCCTCTCTGGCTACGACTGCTCATCATGTACGCTACGGTGCACACCAACGAGGTGCTACATAATACTCGTAGATCCGTGTCCGTCAGGCGACGACCCGTGGACGACCGGTCAAGTCAACGAAGTGCAGTCGTTGTCTTGCATTGGGACCGCCGGCTCTGTGGCGTTAACGTTTCGTGGCGCCACGACGTCGACGCTTTCGTTTGATGCGACGCCGGCGGCGTTGACCGCAGCGCTTCAAGCGCTACCGACGTACGTCACTTGTAGGGCTATCTGGGGCTGATGCGCGTAGCATTGGGCTGGTGACGGTGAGCATGCCAACAGGAGCACTCTGCGGTGCAACGAACGCAGGTACGACGAACGACATCAAAGCACAACTGGATATGCGCGGCGCTAGCGGTCACCACCGTGTCCTTCCTGACCAACGCGGGCAACTTGCCGCTGCTGATCGCCGACACTTCGCTCTTGACGGGCGGACCTTTTTCGGTCACCGAAACAACCCCGGGGACAACCGAGGACGCGGTTTGCAACGGGCGCGGCGACTGCGGTACACATTGCGTGCAAAAGACACGCAAATCGATGGCAAGTGTAGATGGTGCAGCCGGCCGCTGCAGCTGCGTGCAGGACGCTACGAGCAGCGACGGGCAAGGCAACCTCGGCGTCACGCGCGACTGCGGCTACGTCTACCCGTTTATGGCGCAAGGGCGACTGTAGACACACACTTTTGTGTTTATAACATAGTTGAGCAAGAACCCTAGTCCTAACAGCCTTTCCCACCTGCAATGCGAAGGCACTTGGTGGACGGAAAGATCGAGAGCAGGTTTGTCGTCACCGAAAAGACAAGTGCGAGGACAAAGACAGCGACGAGCGTCGCGCCGGCCGCCTTGCTCTTGCCGCCGAGCCGCTTGAGGGCTTGCATCTCGGCCTTCTGCGGCGGGAGGAGGAAGAGCCAGCCAAGCGCCGAGAGCTTGAACGCGTACGAGATGAGGTAGCAGTACGTGACGGCCCAGCGCACGGCCGTGTCGTCGCGTGCGACCGCCACGTTGTCGACGACAAAGTACGAGTTGATGAGCTTGTAGATAAGACTCGCAAAGGGGGACGCGAGGTTCGAGACCGTCGTGACGAGACCGTACGTGGCGCCTTCGTTGCCGACGTCGGCGATCTCGACCGCGCAGTAGGTCGAGACAATGAACCGGATGCCTGCGGGAATTTGCTCGGAGAGCGCGACGCCCGTGAAGAACCACTCGTTGCGGAAGATGTCCCAGATCGTTAGCATGACAACGACCGAGTCGATCATGATGATGGCGACGGTGCCGAGCGCGATGGTCCAGCGCCAGTTCCAGTCGAGGCCCCACTTGCCCACGACAACGAGGATGCCGGCAAAGAGAAGCTGCCCAATGATTGTCGAGAGCGAGTCGTTGAGCGGCTGGACCTTGGCCCACGCCCGCTGGATCGTGGGCGTCGCGGTCACGCCGATGCCGAGAAACGTCATGTTGATGAAGCGGAAGGCGCAGATCTGCCACATGACGCGCTTCTGGAGGAGCTCCCAGAACGACGCCACCCAGATTTTAAACTCAACGCGCGGCGCCGGGTCTTCCTGGACAACGAATATTGTTGTGAAGCACACGAACACGCACGGCACGAGGAGGATGCCGTAGATGACGTTGGGGCCCATGGAAAAGTCAAAGCTGCCGTCGTACTCCTTCCCGTTGAGCCCGAACGCCGTGATGAGCGACGTAAAGATACCGGCAACCGTGCGCACGACATAGATCGCAGTCTGGATCCGCCCCCGGATCGCGACGGGCTCGCGCTGCGCGTACTGCACAACCATCGCGTCCGAGGCGCACGCCGCCATGACGTACCCGACGCTTGTGACCATCGAGAGGATGATAAACTTGGCGCCGTTGGCCGGTGCGTCGACGTTGAAGTAGACGCGGTCGGGAAGCGACACATTGGTGTACGCGAGGGCGCACACTTTCGGGTTCCCAAAGCAGTACGGGTCGCCGAGGGGCGTGACCGCCATGATGAGCAGTGATGTCATGGCCACGAGCCAGCCAAGGAGCATCCACGACTTGCGACGGTAGCCGAAGATGGGAAAGCAGTCGGTGCACATGCCCCAGAAGACCTTGAACGACCAGCCGAGCGTCACGAGCACGTTGTAGGACGCGACTTGGTACCCCTCCATCTTGAGGTAGTTGTTGAAGATCGGGTACGCGAGCGTCGGAATCGTGCCGTAGATGGTGCCGATGGCTGCGTATTGAGAGAAGAGTCCAAGGGCCTCGCGCGAGCAAAGCGAGATCGCGCCACCCTCGGCGAGCGTGCCTTCCTCGGCTTGGTAGGCTGCTTGGGGCGTGAACTTTTGCGAGGCCAAGATGCGCGCCGAGCTAATGTACGAGAGACGCGCGTCGACGTCGAGTGGAGGTGTCTTCTCGGACATGGCGAAATGCTAAATGGGCAGCGCTGAGACCAAGACGGCACCGCCGGATCTTTGGACTGGGAACTCGCAGGTGGTGCTGCCAGCACATGGGTTGCGCATACGCATCGCGGATTGGCCTGATTTCGATCAATCAAACGACGGCGATCACAAAATCGCGCGCGGATTGGTCGGCTAAAAAGACGCAACTTCATCCGCGCTGACTCTCACGATCACACTGCGGTATGGCACGGTACGCTACCAGGTGTATTCTCATAGTGCGAGGACACTCATATCAACGTAATGAAAAAGGTGATGGCTCCGGCGCTGTCTCTTGAAGCCGCTTCATCGTGATGTCGAGAGAGCTTGCGGCGCCAAAGAACTCGGCGTCTTGGTCCGGCGCCATGTGAAAAAAGGCAAACACCCGCAATTCGTCGGCGTGGGGCCGATCCCGCGGAGTCATCTACGCCCAGCTGTGTGCCTTTGGCATAGAAGAAAGTATGACGCGCCTCGAAACATGCGTCGAGGAACTTGCGAAACATGGGGGAGATGCGGTGCGGAATCGGCGGCTGCGACTAGAACGCAGACGATGAGCCAGGGATAGCCTCCGTCGACGACGCACGCTGTGGGCAGCGTTCACACGGTTGAGGTGTGCTGTGCCGTAAAGCATCTAGACGCCAGAAGCGCTCAATATGTTTGGGTCATTTTTGTACTACCTCGAGGGCGACGAGGCCGATGCACCAGACGTCGGCCTTGGTGCCAAACGACCGAGCGGCGGCGCGGGTCTCTGGTGGCTACAAGTGCATCATGAAAAGGGATCGAGCCAGTCGAATGGCCGAGACTTCGCACCCGAAAGACGTCGTAGAGACTGTCTTGAAAGCTGTGGAGGTTGGAGCTTGCCGTGCGCAAGTGCCACCCCGCGTAAAATTCCTATTTCTGACAAATTACACAAAACAGCTAAAACTTAAGGGCGATCGTACCCCCACTTGGACGCTGCCATCGCGATCAATGTAGATGGATTCGCCTGCCACTGGTGCTCACTCAAACGGTCGATGGATCGCGCGTACCGTGGAGTTCCCTAAGTTCTTATTCACATTCCGAGTAGAAGAGGAGACAGCACCGGTGTACGATGCCGACACGGTGTAAATAGACAATGGCCTCGATGACCTGTGCCAAGTACCGCCGTATCGTCGGCTCGCTCATGCGCCCAAACGACGACAGAATGGTCTAGCAAAGCACGTTCGTCATTCCGAAGGCGCCAGAGTCGACGTACCTTGAGAGACGTGGCCTCGGTCCACTCTTGGTACAGTACAAACGTTTGCTCGTAGCACGTGCTGTGGAGGTACCGAAGCAGGCGTGGGTGCGAGAACGTCGCCAGAATGCCAATCGCGTCGCCGAGGGTCTCGACCTGCACAGTTGAAGAGCTCTGGCATTCGCATGCCAGCTGCAAACCATCTCGATCGACTGCAGCTGCGTGCGTTTGACCGTGACCGCGGCGCCGTTGACGGCGCAGAGACCTTTCGAGACCTACGCCCATGGTCGATGACGTGGCAGTCGGAGCTGGTGTCGTACCGTGTAGACGCCAACAATGCCAATGGGCTTGTCCATCTCCACGTGCAGCTTGTCGCGGCACACGAACGAGAGGAACGCAGTGTAATGGAAAAAGCCATTGCTATCCACATGCACTCATCGGACGCAGCATATGTGGACGTACTGGTCCACGTCAAACATCGCCTCGAGGGCTGGGAACGTCGTCTGTGCTATCTGCATGGCCACGCTGCGCGCAACGTCCATGGGCACGTACCCTCGGCACGTCTGCTTTTCTGTATGAATGCTCCGACGTGGAATTGCTGTACGTACCGGGTCGTGGCGCTCAAAGTAGCGATGGAGGAGGTGTGTCTCGAGCGGCTCCGTACGTTTGCTCGTCGCGAGGTGGAGACGCAATAGCAGCGTGTCGCTACGCGGATGTGAGATCAACGGCATCGAATCTCGGTCAACCGGAGCTTGGCTCGCACGCCAAACGACTCGGTCGCGCCCATTCGAGCTCGAAACCGACGTGTGGCCGTTCGTCTGGGATAGTGCGACTGCGAAAATAGCGTTTGAAACGCGATGGCGCAGAGCAAGACCAAGACCGTGCTCGCCGCCTTTGCGTACCTACTTCTCACGGTATGCCTCAGTGTGTGGTACGTGGCGCTCGTGACGCCGGCGATGAGCAACGACTACTGGTGGCCCGGCTTCAGCGTCGGCGGCGTCCAGACGTTCCTCGGCGACTACTTCAACACGCGTGTTATCCTCAGCACCAACGCGAGTTCGCAGCTGCCCCTCGCGCACCTCCGAGTGCCAAAGGCGTACACGTCCCCTCCGACCTTTATCGGGATGAGCCGCGCGCGGCCGCGGTCACTTGTACTGGCGCCGCTCCCGCTCCCGGTAGTGATTACAGCGCTGCGGGCCAACGACCTCGGCAGCAACATTCGCCTCTTTACGCAGTACTGCTATGTGGACTTGCACCGGGCGTTTCCCATGGCGCTCAACGCGCGGCGGCAAGCCAAGTGCGACGCGCAGTACACGGACAACGCCGCTGTGTACTTGGAGGCGCTTCTGCGCAACACAGACGCGAACGACCTGAACGCGAGTCCGTACATGCTGCCGATGAATGCGACAATCTTTGAGCCGCTGGCCGCGCTGCCGGGCGGGACCGAAGTTCTTACTCGGATCTTTCACAGCGAAGAGGACGTGACTGTCGAGGACGAAGCCGCGTTGTGGCGGCGGTTTGGGCTCAGCACGTGGCAGTCGCAGGTCACCAACTACTACGAGCAGGGGCTGGTGCAAACGATCTCGATCCAGAACGCGCTTGGGATGGCGCAGCGCGTGACCGTGTACACAGTCCCGAGCCAATTCCGCGGGCTCGCGCTCTGGTCGACCGTCTACGCCTACGCAGGCTTCTGGAACGACCTCTGGACCGGTGACAGGCTTCACTTCACGCTGCTGCTGGGTGTCGACGCTGTCTCGGATGCCATCAAAGCCGACTGGGAGTACAACATGGACTCGGTCGCGACCTTGACGCCGGTTTTGCGCGTGGTGCATTTGGCACTGGGGCCGCTTGCCTCAATGGACGTCTTTGTGCTGCCCAAGCCACGCGCGCTGCTCGCGCACCTCGCCGCCTACGAGGCGCGCCTCGATGGGATCAAGGACTCGGCGCTATTTCGCGCCTTGGCCGAGACGACGACCGTCTATCCTGTGCCGGCAAGCTGGACCGAGAGCAGCTTGATTTACTATTCGGGCAGCCCCATGTGCTTCTCAGCCCCCGCGTACGCACTGCCGCAGGAGCCCATGGGATTCTACGACACGTGCGACGGCACCGCGCCGCTCAGCGTTGTGCTCGAGAGCCGCAGCGTCCTCTTTGCCCTCTCTCTGCTGCCGACAATATCGTCGGCAGCCGTCGCCGCGCTCTGTGGATCACCGAGCACGTGCGCCCGCGTGCTCAGGCCGGCCTTTGCCGCCGCTGCACAACTACCGACCACAGGCGACGCAAGCGCCGCGTTGGAGGCGCTGAAGGCAACCAACGTCAGCGTCTATCAGTTTGCCGCCAACGGATCCGACCCGATCCTACTGCAACAAGCGCTCGCTGAGGCCAGCCCGTGGGGCGTGTTCGGGCTCGTCATGCTCTACGAGTGGCTCTATGGCCACCGCGAGGTCTACGTCGTGTCTGGCGACGTCGGCGCCATCACCACCATCACGCAGCGCTATGCAATGGCGCAGCTCGAGGCCAACGCGCTCGAGCTGCCCCACCAAGCGTGCGTCTACATGTGGTTCCTCACACTCTACGCGTCGGCGGTCGTTGCATCCGTGAACGTCCTGGTGCTCACGTTTGGGTGGACGCAGCGCGCGCAAGTGGCCCCGTTCGACCTACTCCACGCCAACCGCCTCACGGGCTGCGTGTGGGTCGGCCGGCCCTTCCTTCTCGTGCGAGGGCTCACGGCGCTCGCTCTACTGAGTACAAGCAGCGTCCGCTTCGTCAACGACGGGTCCCTGCCCGGCAACGAGTCTGGCTTCCAAGATGCACCCCGCTCGCTCCTGAACACGATGATCATTGCCAGCGAGGCGACGTGGATGACTTACGTCGTGGTCGATTTCGGTTTGCCGTTGCTACGAACGACGGGCCG
The DNA here is from genome assembly GCF_000281045.1 of Saprolegnia diclina VS20. Classification (NCBI taxonomy): domain Eukaryota; phylum Oomycota; class Saprolegniomycetes; order Saprolegniales; family Saprolegniaceae; genus Saprolegnia; species Saprolegnia diclina. Next base: position 540,654 of record NW_008246105.1, on the reverse strand, counting down.
CGTCCGGTCGTACGGCCCCCTTAGCGCCTTCTTCGCTTGGCTGTGTATGGTGTGTCTAGAGACGACTGCACCGTACGAAGCCAGCATCGTGGTGGCCCCCGACTGCACGCAAAACCGCCTCGGGCTGCAGGTCACGTGCGCCCTTGGGAGCGTCGCGATCGGATCGCTTCCACGCCTTCTCGCTCTTCTCGGCATCAACGTCGGCTGCATTCCGCTGGCCATGGCCGTCCAGCGCCTCTGTACCGGGTCGACGTCACGGGGGCAGCGCGAGTGGCGGCCGCACGTCCTTGTCCCCGCGGCCGCTGAGGTGTTTTTGAGCAAAGTGCACTCGGAGTTTTGGCACGACGACGTCGTCACGAGCGTCTTATCCGGTCTCGTACCCTTTGGCCGCGGCGCGCGCCTCGACCTCAAGCTCTGGTGCGTCCTGCGCTTCGACTCGCTGTGCACGACCAGGGGCCCGATCTTGCCGTTCGCATCGTCGTTGCCGGTGCCGCTGCTCTCGATGCGCCGCTTCTACGTCCGGGCTCTCGGCGGGTTTGCGTACGTGGTGTTCTCGATCGTCGGCAGCTACACGTACATTTACGTCTCGTCAACGGCGATGGCCAACGACTTTTGGTGGGCGACGTTCAATGCGACGGGCCACCAGACGTACTTGACCAACTGGTTCAACCGGCAGCTCCAATTCACGGGGGCGCTGGACGCCGTCGAGCTGGCAGCGCCCAAGTTTAGCGACAACGCGCACAACTACAATGCGACGTCGCCGCTCGCGTCCGCGCCGCTCGTCGTCTACGCCTCGTCGCTCCAGAATCAAGTGAATTCGCTCGCAGCGGTCATTGCTGGTCTCCGCAATATGAACCCGTGCCTCATCGCGTACATCTCGACGAGCTACTGCTACGTGGACTTCAACCAAACGTACGAGCTCGGCGCGACTGCAGCTCGCCAAGAAGCCTGTAAGCAGCATGTCGAGAACGGCGCCGTGTACCTCGAGTCTGCTTTGCGCAACATTCTCGACTGGACGCAGTGGCAGCGCTGCTTCGGCGTGAGCCTCGAAACAGGTGTCTTCTCGTACCTTGCATCCACGAGCCGCGGGCGAGCGTGGCTGCGAGAAGTGCGAGCAGACGACAAGTTGTCGCTGGCGAGCGAAGAGGCCTACTGGCGGCGCATGGGCATCACTGCGTTTGTCACCGAGTGGCAAAACTACAAGACGTTGGGCGTCATTGAAACGATAGCGATCGAGAACGCACTGGGGATGCAGTACCCGCTGACGCTCAAGCGCTCCAACGGCAGTCTCCACACGTCGGTGCAGTCGAGCTTCAAGATGCACTGGACGCTCGCCAACGACCTTTACAGCATCTCGAGCAATGCATCCCACGACGTCGGAAGCTCGCTTATTCGGCAGAGTCCTCGGTTTCTCTATCGCAACACGACCCCCGAGGCGCTTCTCATCGCCAACGGTACGCTGCCGGCGCCAATGGACCCGGGATTTTCGCTCCTCCGCAGCCTTCTCGGCCCCTTCGGCACCATCACAATGCAGCGAGTGGCGCCGCCCCGCGAGCTCCTCACGTGGTACAAAGCCTCGACCGAAGCGCTCGTCGAACATTTTGTCTCCGATATCGCGACGGCCACTGCCTACAGTGAAATCGCCGCCGGCCTCCAGGGCAGTCCGGTGCCGCTGGCATGGGTCGGTGCAGAATACGTGGGCGGCGACGTCACGTGCCCGACATTGCCGTCCCCCGCCACGTTCAACCTCCTCGAGTTCTTCACGGCCGCGGGCGCGTGCACGCTCGGCGTCTCCAACTCGGTCGTCGCGTCGAGCTCGATGGTGGTGCTGGCCCTGCTGGCCGCAGACTTTCCAACGCCGACCGCCATCTGCGCCGCCGAGACGGTCAGCGCCGCGTCGTGTCCTGACAACTACGCGGCGCGTCTCTCGTTTGTGCGCGCCGCCGTGCCAGAGACGCTCGTTGCCGCGGTGCAGCTGCCCGCGGCTCGGCTCAAGACGCAGCTGGCAAACCGAGTACAGCTCGTGCAGTTCCTTCGCGACAGCAGCACCAACCAAACGGTGCTTCTCCAAGAGAGTCTCTTGGCGTCGGCCTCGTTTGCGTTTCATAGCTGGCTCTTCCTCTTTGAGTGGGTCGACGCCGTGCGCGAGGTCGTCTCGTTCGTCGGCGACACTGGCGAGTCGCTCACGATTATCTCGGGCCGCAACACGATCTCGACGCAGCCCGTCAACAGCATGGAAGTCCCGGTCAATGTCTCGTACTACTGCCGGCGCCTCCTTCTCTTCATCACATTCATCCTCGGCGCCGTCGCCATGCTCGTCGTCGTCTACGTCCTCGGCGCCCGCGGGGCCATCGAGGGGCTCAACATGTTTTCCATCAACCGCGTCGCCGGCCTTGTCTGGATCGGTCGACCGCTGCTGCTGTTGCGCGGTACCACAGCGATTTGCCTTCTTTCGACCGCCACACTCGACCTCAATCAAGTCGCTGGCTTTTACGCCTTTGCACCGTCGACGCCAGCGTGGTACACGACCATCATGGCGTCCGGCGAAATCACATGGCTCGTCTTCATCCTCAACGACGCCTTCTCGCTCCTCACCAAGCAGCACACGGCGCGCTACGGCATGAAGGCCAGCCTCGTTGTCTGGGCCGGCCTCGCGATTGGGACGTTTTGCCTTCCCGTGCGCCCGCTCGTCACGCTCGCTCGGTCCTGCGACGTCTCGGCCGTCGACTTTCAGGTCGAATGCCGCAGCGGCGTCGTCGCGATTGGCCGCATGCGGCGCTTTGCAGGCATCGTCGGTGGCACGACCGCCACCGTCGGTGTCTTGTACGTCCTCGAGCGGTATCTGCGACCGCGCGCGTCGATATCGGAAGCGCACTCGCACCTGCTCTACGCAACGGCCAAGTACCACTACGCCACGGACGGCTGGATCGTCGACGGCGTCTACTACATTGACCGCGCTTCCGCCGTCCTCACCGGCCTCCTCTCGTTCGAGTGGCAGCGCACCATGTACATTCTTGACATCAAAACGTGGCGGCAGTACGCGATCGACGTCTCGGACGGCGGAGCGAGGCCCTTCCCGTACTTGGCGCACGCGATTCCAATGAAGCTCTGACCTCACGTTCTCAAGCAAGAGCTCGTGAACATTCAGCAGTGTACGCCATGAAAACACTGCCAGAGTCGAGCGCAGTTCCATCGCCCCATACAACAGCAGCGAGAAGCGCTCCATTAAGCGATGGCCGAAGAAACCGCGTATCAAGTTTCTGCTATGTCTACGTTTTTGGGATTTAGGTGGTGGGTTCAGGGGCAAGTGGGCACTCCAGTTGCTGGGTTCCAGGGGGTTTGAGGGTAGTAAGTGTGGAATATTGGTGTTGGGTGTTTGTGGCACACCACTCGAAAATCATGCAATTTTCAATAAACGTAGACCACGCAAAAGCCACAAAACAAAACTTGAAAATATTTTTCACACCTAAGTGCAAAAGTGCAAAAGTGCAAAAAACTTGAAATAATAATTGACTTTTCTAGCCGTTACCTGTTGCGGCTCTCGCATGGCTCGCGTCGTCTCGCGGGTCCACGCGACCGACGACGAAATCGTCGCCGTGCAGTATTGTGAAGTCGAAATTTTCCGGCTCGTGAGTGCGAATGACACGCGTGGCGCGCTGGCGTACCTGCGAAACCACCCCATGAGTGCCGGTGTCGCACAAGTGACGGCGCGACGCCCATCATGGTCGCGTACGCCCGAAAATACTTTGAGCTCGGCCAAACGCTAATCACTGCGTGCCTTGGTACGTGGCGGTTTGCGGGCGCTCGTCAAGTCACAGCGTGTAGAGCCCGGCGACAACAAGCAGCAACTTTTAACGCATGTGAGCAGCGCGTCGCCGTTCCACGGCGAGAACGTGTTGCACCTTGCGGTCGTCTATCGCAATGTAGAAGCGATCCAGTGGCTTGTTGATACTGTCCCAGACCTCCTCGTACGGCAGGTTTTGCTATGATTTCTCAGGAGCGGGTAGGACGCCGAGACAACCGCATCCCGCTATGAGCCTGGCATGTTGTGCTACTTGGGCGGGACGCCGCTTTTGTTTGCGATGGCGGCCAAGCTCTTGGACGGCGCCAAAGCAATTTTGGCGGCGGCTGAAAAGGCGCCTCCGGGGTCACCGGCCGCCAAGACGTCGATCTTCATGACCGATCGCTTTGGTTACAACGCACTGCACCCGCAGTTGTGTACGACCTCCCCGAAGTCTATGACTTTGCGATCAAGTACGCCATGACGACGTACCCCTACGCGTGTCCGGTGGGCTTCGCCGTCGACGACCCCACCTACGATCTGCATGCGTTTCTCCAACGGCTCCAGCCCGCGGACAACTTGTCGTTCAACCGCTTCTTGCACCAATACAATGAGGATTCTCTGTACACATGCAGCCAAGAAGCACCAGAAATCTGACTGCGAGGTAGGACGCCCTTGACTCTGGCGGCCGCCATGGGCAAGGCAACCATCTTCCAACACCAAGTGATGCGGCGTGCTACCACAACGTGGAAGTATGGGCCCGCCGTTACCAAGATGATTCCTTTGCGCGACGTCGACGAATGCCTCGACCGGTCTGCGACAGGCCCACAGAGCGTCACTGGGCAGCGCGCCAAGGTACAATTTTCATCCCAACATTCGACAGTGTACCACTACTGTGCAGAGATCGGCGGTCGAGTGCCTCACATCGTACCGCGTCCTCTCCAAATGCATTCCCAAGACAGCTCAAGAAGTACACGGACCTACTTTAGACTCGTTGTGCGATGTCTCCAGCGTAGGAAGCGATGCGCGGCCGCCTCGAGATCCTGAGCACCCACGAAATCGAGAAGCTTCTGGATAAGAAATGGGAGTTTGTCGGCGCCGCCATGTACACTTTCGAGTGCTGCAAGTCCAGACGACGCCGACGCCGCCATAGGTTTCGCCGCGACTTGTGTCGCCACGTCATCTTTACACTCGTATTCACGGGCTCGACTCTTTTCCCAAGCCATTACCGCGACAAATCGTCGACGCTCGCTGACGCTTGGGTTCTTATTGTCTGTGAGTGTTACGTCGTCGGCGAGGTCGTCTTGTGTATGCTTCGCGAGCTCCGCCAAGTCCAACACCACGGTATGACATGTCTTGCGAATTGTATCAATGTGTCAATTGCAGGCTGGCGGTCGTACACGGAGGACTCTGGCGCGGCAATGGTCGACAACCTTTTAAAGGGTGCTGTAGGGCTGCTCATCGTGGGCGGTATCATATGCCGGGCGTGCGGTGACTTTGCGTCCGAAGACGCCTTTGTCGCGAGCGCGCTCCTGTGCTCGTACCTCTACATGTTCTTCTTCCTCTACGGGTTTCGGGCGACCGGGCCGTTTATCGTGATGCTTGGACGCATGCTCAAGTTGGACGTCGTCCGCTTCGTGCTCGTGTTTGCCTCGATCCTCTTTGGCTTTGCCTCTGCCTTGTACGTGGTCGTCGACAACCGGTCTGGCGCCGGCGCGTTCCTCGACCGGGTCCAGTCCCTTCTCCTCGCTGTCTTTGCCGCCACGTTTTCGTTCGACGAGTACCGGCGCAGCACCATATCGCAGCTCTTCATCTTTGTGTACATGGCGCTCGTTGTCATCGTGCTCGTGAACCTTCTCATCGCCATGTCCTCCATCTGGACACCATTGCAGTTCAATAATAAGCTCATCAACGAGCTGCGTAGGATGGGCAACTCGTACGACAGCATCATCGACTTTGCAGAGCAGCGCTGGTACGCAGAGCGCGCCAACGTGATGAACAGCTTGGCGAGTGGGCAGTCGGCTGAGAAGCGCGCCAAGGGTCGGCTCAAGTTTGCCGCTCAGCTCGTAGTCGGCCAGGACGTCGAGCATTTTGTCCATATCGAGTACCAAGATGCAAAAGAGTGGTGGGGAGACGACCATGCCGGCGACGGCAGGGAGAAGCGAGACGGCGAGAACCGCAGTGCTCCAAGCAAGCCCGCTTGTGAGCAGACGTACCTCGTCAACCATCAAGGTCGAGAGAGAAGTAGACATTACGAGAGCAACGTCGAGATTGACCTGGAATCGACCCTTGCGCAGCTCGCGCACGGCGTCCTGCAGCACTTTCGTACCCAGCCTCGTGACGAAGATTCGGTCAACCGCGAGACACTACTGCTGGGGCACGTCACCAAGATCCGGTCGCTCCTCAGCAACAACCAGGTGTCCAAGTATTGAACACGTCGTCTTCTGAATACGCCACGGTGGGCATTTGTATCAAAGTATCAGGAAGATCGCAAGGATTCCGGATAGCGTGGAATGATGCCGTTTGGTATCCGGACGCGATCTTCCGGCATACAAAGTGCAAGTGCACTTTGGCGGTCGTTTCAACGCATCGGTTTTCGAGGCCATTTGTGGATTTCCAGCGACGACGAAATGATCAGCGGCCTCTTCCTCATCTCGCAGAAGGGCGAAGTCGTGCTCAACCGGCTCTACCGCGACGACGTGAGCCGCCGGGCGGCTGACGCCTTCCGCCTCCAGGTCATCGCCGCCAAGGAGACCGGGTCGCTCCCGCCCATCAAGTCGATCGACGGCTGCTCGTTCCTCTACACGCGCCACGAGAATCTGTATCTCGTCGCTGTCTCTCGGGCCAACATCAACATTGGTACGAACCTGCATCATGGCGTCGTTCTCATGACCATGGGGGTGCAGCGCTCGTGTTTCAGTTCCTCACCAACCTCAATGGCATCTTTCAAGACTACCTGGGCAAAAAATACAACGAGGTACTGGCCGATGCAAGGCTCGGCGAAGCTACCTGCGTCGCGTAGGAAAGCATCCGCAACAACTTTACACTCGTGTACGAACTCCTCGATGGTACGACATGGTCAGTGCTTGGCATCAATGCTTCAACACGCCCTGCGTAGAGACGATGGACTATGGATACCCGCAAAACTGCTCGTCGGATGTGCTCAAGATGTACATCAACCTCGGCTCCATGTCGGTATGTACTTGTCTCCCGTGGTTTGGCGCTCATAGCGCGAGCGCAGGCGGATGCTGCCACGTCGACGGCGCAGCCCGGCCAATTGACGTCGCAAATCACCGGTGCCATCGACTGGTGCATATTCGAATGGGCTACGAACATGCGTCATGGAGCTACCTAGGCGTCGCGAGGGCATCAAGTACAAGCGCAACGAAGTGTACTTGGATGTCTTTGAAAGCGTCAACCTCCTCATGTCCTCGAACGGTGCGTCCATCCAGTCGTCGCTACGTCATCTGACGCGTGTCCAGGCGCTGTGCTCCGCAACGAAGTCGTTGGCCAAGTCGTTATGAAGACAATGCTCACGGGCATGCCAGAGTGCAAGGTGCGTTCGAAATACGTTTACCAAATTTGGACGCTCAGAGATGCGCTAGCTTGGTCTCAACGACAAGCTCACGATGCAAAAGGGCGACGCGGCGCCAAAGGCCGCGGGCCAAAAGCGGGCCCAGAAGGAAGTCGAGGTTCGCCTTGTGCTCTTCTGCAGCAGTGTTGTGTAGCTCACGCGTAGATCGACGACTGCACGTTCCACCGCTGCGTGCGCCTCGGCAAGTTTGACGCGGACCGCACCATCACGTTTGTGCCGCCGGACGGAGAGTTTGAGCTCATGAAGTACGCTCATGCTCTAAAGGGCTCGACTCACATTGGGGGTCGTCCAGGTACCGTGTCACGGAGAACATCAACTTGCCCTTCAAGATCATGCCGGCCTACCAAGAGGGCTCGTCGACGCGCATGGCCGTCTCGCTCAAGGTGGGTCGTTCGGTCGGAGTCTGAGGATGACTCACATTGGAGATGCGTAGATCGCGGCTACGTTTAGCGCACGCCTCTTTGCGACGAACCTCGTCATCAAGATCCCCGTGCCCCAGAACACGGCGCGCTGCAAGATCACCGTGCCAATCGGAACGTACGTCGCTACTTGCTGACTTGATAATTTGATAGAATCCACCGTAGCGCCAAGCACGCGCCCGAGCACCACGCGATCGTGTGGAAGATCCGCAAGTTCCAGGGCACGCTGGAGCGCATGCTGGACGCCGAGGTCGAGATCATGAAGGGCACGAAGGAGAAGTCGTGGTCGCGACCCCCGATCCAGGTCGAGTTCCAAGTGCCCATGTTCACGGCCTCTGGTCTCCACGTGCGCTTCCTCAAGGTGTTTGAGAAGAGCTCGTACCAGACGACCAAGTGGGTCCGCTACGTCACGCGTGCGGGCCAGTACCAGCTGCGCATCTAGCTCTTCCTGCATCTGCACGCTTAATGCCAAGCGTTTTCATAGTTACGTCTTCGTGATCTATCGGCGCTTGTACTCGCACGCCTTCATCTCGATCTGGACGTTGGCCTTGGGCGACCGCTTCGTCTTGACAAACTCAAACGTCACAAACATCTTGTTGGACTCGTCCTTGTGCTTGAGATCAAAGCCGAGGTCCGTCACCTTCTTGACAAAGCCCGGGATGCCGAGCGACGGCGTCTCCATGCGGCTCTTGACCTCAGCGATCTAGTGCTGCATGAGCATCTACCAACGACAAAGAGGATGACTCTACCTTCATGACGCCGTTGGGCTTGAGCACGCGGCGACCTTCCAGGAGGTACTCGACCAGCGTCGTGCCCATGAGCGCCAAGCAGTAGACAGCAACGTCCACCGACTCGTTTTCGAGCGGAACCTACGTACCACGTTAGTACGTTGTTTTTACGCAAGGACGTACGTTGGCAATGTTGCAGGCCGTGACCGACGGGTTGCGCGAGACGAGGTCGAACGAGTGCACCGTGTTGGGCACGGACGCGGCGAGGCGCGCGTCGCCGCAGCCAAAGTCGGCGACCACCGCCTTTGGGTGCGCCCTAGCAGCCAGTCCAGTGAGCCTTTGCATGCACGCTAATCCATACTTGACGTAGTTGATGAACGTATCGAGCGGGTTCAGCGGCCACTTCTCGGCCATCTCCCGGAAGCCCTCGTGGTACTACACAATGTTTTGATCAAGCAAGAGGACAACCAGCTCGACGCACCGTGTCGAAGAGCTCGGGTTCGGCCTGGAACTCTTCAAACGCCTCGACGCCGGTTGTCGTGTAGAGCTGCTCGTTGAGCATGCGGAACTTGCCGCCCTCCAAGCGACGCTTCATCTGCTCCTGCATGGCCGAGAGGCCGGCCTTCTTGCCGCCCTTGGCCGCGGGCTTGGCGACGACCTGCGTGGTCTTGGCAGCGTTCTTCTTGGCGCTGCCCTTGGCGGCCTTCTTGGAGATCTTGGTCGAGCCGCGCACGGACGAGTCGCGCTGCTTCTTCTGGTTCTTGGACTTGGTCATCGCGCTTCGTCTTCTACCAGTCCTTTCGTAAGCTCCGCCACGCCGTTTTTGATTGGTCAAAACACCTCACGAAAGCCGTGGTTCCCAGGCATCGATTGGACGAAAAACAGAGACAGGTGCGCTTTCCACCTAGGTCCAGGTGCGGCTTCTAAAAATAGATCTGAGGATGACAAGGCTAGACACACGCAGCGCAACTCGGAGCTCGCGCAGCACCGTCGGGCGGGAGGGATGCTAGCGAGCAATGGAGCTTTTCATACTATGCATCTCCACGCATGCGCGTATGTCGGAGCACAGAAAAGTTTCTCGTACGGTACACTGCCCTTCACGCAGCTTTGGCGCCTAAAAGTTGGGTGCCACTAGTGCGTTGCTATTGCGATGATGGACCGAACCACCGAGCAGTTGCGCTCCAAGCATGTTCGGACGCTGGAGCTCCTGCAGAAGACGCTGGATGAGAACGCCGAGATGAAGAAGACGTTGTCGCAAAAGGTATGAGCACCTTCACTGCACATGCCTAATGGTACATGCAGGCCTTTCCTCTCTCCATGGGGCAGGGTGTCGACCTTTCCAAGCGCGTCGTGGAGCTCGAAAACGAGCTGGAGCGGCTCCAGCGCTCGCCCGTAGCCTATTCTTTACGCTATACTGCGCCAAGTTCCAGACTTCTATCGTAGGCGATGGCATCGGACAACGCCAAGGTTGCCACCCTCGAGACGCGAGTGCATGAGCTCGAAGCTGCCAACTACAACCTCGAGTTCAATCTCAGTGCCAAGGAGCGGCTCGTTGTCGACGCCACACGCGAGCGCGACGAGCTCCAAGCGGCGCTGGCAGCCAATATCGCCAAGTCCGACGCCCGCAGCAACCAAGACGCGGACGCACTTGCCAAGGCGCTGGACGCCCGCGCCAACGCCGAGGGCGAGTGCCTCCGCATGGCCGACACGATCGAAAAGCTTCAGAAGAAGGAATGGGTGCGTACTTACTGCAAGCAATAGTACCTCAACCACTCACATGCTAGTAGACGTTTACAGAGCAGATTGAAGCCCTTCGAGCGCAGAAGCTGGCGTTTGAGAACGAGCACGCAGCGCTGTACCGCACGCTCGAGGACAAAGAGCGCCAGGTACGATTCCTCGAAGCTACATGTACGTTGACGACACACTGCACAGATGGAGTTCGTCGTGCAGGAGCTGCAAGGTGCACGAGCTGAAGTCAGCCAGCTACGGGAAATGTCGCCGAAATGTGACCGAACCCCCAGCATCAAGGTCGAGGTTACACCCGCGATCAGCCAAGAGGCGCTCGACAGTGCAATGCGCCCTACACTAGCGCGCAACAAGCAGCTCCTACGTACACGCTGCGTCTCGAAGCGCTACGTACTACGTTCTTATAGGCGACAACCAGCAGCTGCGGGACCACGTCGAGTCGCTACAGGCAGAGCTGGTGCAGTACCAGAGTCGATTGAGCTCGACAACCACCTTTGCCGCGCACATCGACCTCAAGAAGGAGAACTTTCTCTTGCGCCAACAGGTGGAAGAGATGCAGGCGCTGCAGAAGAAGTTCCTTGGCACCGCCAAGAAGCAGACGTTCCAGTTCAACAACCAGCGAGGCGTGTGAAGACCATAGTAAACCATGTTAGTCCTGCGCCGCCTTGTGTTTTTTTGCCTTTTTGGCCGCTTTCTTGGCCGTCTTCTTGTAGAAGAGCTGGGCCGCGCAGGGCGGGCATACCCGAAGCTTGACGAGACACTCCTTCTTGGCGCCTTGCTCGACGTACGCGAAGAGCACTTCGTAGCTCTTGAGCTCGTCGGTCGCGTCGCAGCGCTTGTTGCCGCAGATAAACTGGCCTTTGCCGCGGACAACCTCGGCCTCTGTTCGCCAGCGCAGGCCAACCTTGCCCTCGGTATATCGGCTAAAGTCGCCGAGCGCGTACTCCTTGAAGAGCTTCTGGTAGTAGCGAACGGCCATGCGCACGCGCCAGTCAGTGGCGCCGGCAACAGCGTCGGCCTCGTCGTCGCGTAGGAACTGGTGCTGCGACCGCAGCGCCGCCTCTTCTTCGGTCACCAGCACGGCGCCCGACGAGGACCACGTCGTGTAGTCGGCCATCATGGCTTCGTGCTCGTGGCGGCTCACATCCTCGGCCGGTCGCTTGCGCTTCGACATTGGAGCGTTCGTAATTATGGCACATGCCATATATACTGGAACATTCGGCATGCGTATTCTGGCTGACGGACTGTTCTCGGCATAATATGCCGAATGATACCCTCTAACGCGAGAAATGCCGCAAATAGATCTTGCGTGGTTGAAGCAAACAACCTCGAAGACTCGATGTAAGCAACCTCTCAAAGTGAATATTCCCATTTACTGGTGATCTTGTCATTCCCCAAGCTTGCCGCAAGCCAACCAACCTCTTGACGATGAGCGCCCCCGCCGACTTTACGCCCGAAGCCAAGACCGCTTGGGAGAAGAGCTCGGACTTTGCCAACTACTTCTGCACCTATGGCTTCATCTACCACCAGAAGCAGATGCTCACGGACCACTTGCGCATGCAGCGGTACCGCGAAGCGATCTTCGAGAACATCGACTCGTTCAAGGACAAGGTCGTGCTCGACGTGGGCACGGGCAGCGGTATCTTGTCGATCTGGGCCGCCCAGGCCGGCGCCCGCAAGGTGTACGCCGTCGAAGCTACGGACATGGCCGTGCAAGCGCGCAACGTGATCGCCGCCAACAAGCAGGACCACATCATCACGGTCATCCAGTCCAAGGTCGAGGACATCCAGCTCCCGGAGCAGGTCGACATCATCATCTCGGAGTGGATGGGCTACTTCCTCCTCCGCGAGTCCATGTTCGACTCGGTCATCGTGGCCCGCGACCGCTGGCTCAAGCCGGGTGGTGCCTTGTACCCGTCGCACGCTCAGATGTACATTGCGCCCTTGGGCCTCGAGCAGACGGCGCTCAAGCGCTTCAGCGAGTTCTCGAGCGCGATGGACGACTGGACCATGTTCGTCTCGGAGACCAAGGAGCAGTGGGGCGTCGACTACTCGTGCCTCGGCAACGCGTTCCGCAAGGAGCAGGAGCTCTACTCGCTCTACACGTCGCAGTGGCTTGAGCTCAACCCGAGCGACGTCATTGGCGAAGAAGTCACGATCAAGTCGCTCGACTTGAACAAGTGCACGATCGAGGACGTTGCGTCCGTCTTCTCAGAGTTTTCGTTCACGGTCGGCAGCACGACGCGCTTTGGCGCGATTGGCGGCTGGTTCGACGTCGACTTCAAGGGCTCCAAGGAAAACCCGGCGCACACGCCCGTGACGCTCACGACGTCGCCGTTCGTCGAGCCGACGCACTGGGGCCAGCAGGCCTTTGCGCTCTGCCCGCCCACGCAGGTTTGCGCCGGCGACGTCATTCGCGGCACGATCGCTGTCGTGCGCCGCAACGACAACCAGCGCCTCATGAACGTCAAGTTCGACTACGCCATCGACCACGTCGGCGACAACCGCAAGCCCGCGCTGCAGTCGATCGTCTTCCAGGTCGAGTAAAGCGTCTAAGAGTATAAATTTTAACGAGAAATTAATTCCTGCCAGCGTTTCGGTAGTTTTGAAAAAAAGATCGCAATCCAGATTTTAAAATCCGAACGATGGACCTCGAAGCCCTCTTCGTGGCCGAGCAGCTCCTGCACTTTAGTCATCCGCTGATGACAACGCCTCTCGGCGCGACGGCGGTACGCATAGTCGCGCCCATGCCCACGTGGTCTCATGCGGCTTGTAGGCCGTCGGCGACTGGGACAAGTGCGACAGCGCCGCGTCGACTGCAACCATGTAGGCGCCCATGACCAAACTGCGGACCTCCTCATGCGGCAGTGCGTAGCAAACACGAGATCGTGCGGCCAGCCACTCCACCGTGGGTGGCTGCGGTACGTGTGCGCTGCCATTGCTGCACAATGTCTCACAGATTGACTAGAAGTCGACGCTCGGCGTCCTCGCCGACAGCGGGGTTTGCGCAATGCCTTGTGGCGCTCGACGTCTCACGCCAACGTGCGTAGATCAACTCGTGCCTCCACGTCCCCCCCAAGGAGCTCTTGCGCCAGCACCAGACACGATTTCGCCGGATTCGAAAAAGGTACTATTGTGCGCTGCAGCAACGAGCGCGCCAAGACGACACCTGCTCTCATTAGGTGGCAGGCCTGGCACCTCGACAAGCTCAAGCGCCTTAGCCGCTTCCTACCGTCGCAGCGACGTCCTCGGCGCCGGAAGCACCAGTTGAAGCCATCGCCCAAATCTCCGTAATCTTATCGACTTATTGCCTCGTCCCGCTGCTGGGCGGTCGCCATACCCAATCTTTCGGTCGGGTCTGTCATTGATTGGTCATTTTGTACCAATCAAATGGGATTTTTTGCCTGCGTGTCGTGGGATTGGACAAAAGAACTCAGTGTTTCATTGGTCAAAATACTGCATGTGCTTTGTTCGAGAGGCCACCGCGGGCCTCGAAGCACCCAATGAGAGGGCTCTGGATGTGGATTTTTGGGATTGGTCAAAACTCGCAGTCCGCAATCCACCATGTTCCGCCAGCTTCAGCGCCACGCCCGCGCCTTCGCGACCCGCGCGGCCGTCGAGAAGGGCCTCGTGTCGCCGGTGCGCAGCATCCCCGCGCACATCCAGCGGCCGCCGTACGCTGCGTCGGGCGAGATGCCCCCGTTCACGCGCTACATCCCGATCCTGGACAAGGACCAGCAGCTGCGCCTCCACGACGCCTGCGCGCTCGCCAAGGACATCTTGGCCTACGCCGGCAGCCTCGTCGAGGTCGGCCAGACCACCGAAGAGATCGATCGCCAAGTGCACGATGAGGTGATCCGTCGCAACGCGTACCCGTCGCCGATGAACTATGGTCATTTCCCCAAGTCTATCTGCACGTCTGTGAACGAGGTCGTCGTCCACGGCATTCCCGATAGGTAGGCAACCTCGATGCTACCATGACGCGACTTGATGAACCCTTGTAGTCGCGCGCTCCTCGATGGCGATATCGTCAACCTCGACATCTCCGTGTACCTGAATGGCTTCCACGGCGACACGTCGGCGACGTTCCTCGTCGGCAACGTGGACGACGCCGGCAAGAAGCTCGTCGCCACGACGCAGCAAGCGCTCCTGGAGGCGATCGAGCTCTGCAAGCCGGGCGTGCCCTTCTCGGCCATTGGTGCCCACATCCACAACTTGAGCAAGGCGGAGGGTTTCTCGGTCGTCCACGAGTTTTGCGGCCACGGCATTGGCCAGCAGTTCCACACCCTGCCCTTCATTCTTCACTACCCCAACACGGAGCGTGGCGAGATGCTGCCCGGCATGGCCTTTACGATCGAGCCCGCGCTGTGCGAAGGCTCCAACGAGGTACGATGGCTGCGGATGCGTCAACGTCACATGACAGCACTGATGTACTAGATTGTCTACTGGGACGACGACTGGACCGTCTCGACGGCCGACGAAGGACGCTCGGTGCAGTTCGAACACACGATCCTCATCACCGACTCGGGCGCCGACATTCTCACGTAATGCGCCTCATCATAGAGTTTTTGGTTCAGCCAAACTGTAAACTGTCGGCGACGAGGTTTTAGCTGCATGCACTAAGGAGGACTGGGTGGCTGGTATCTCAGGGGACTACGTTCTCACACGAGAAGTGTCTATACATCCTTCTCTATTGCACTTTAAAAATCGACTACGTGTTTAGGGCTTCTTGTCCTTGAACTCGGCGTCGTGGACGTCCTCCTTCTTCTCCTCCTCCGAGGCGGCGCCGTCAGCGTTGCCCTGCTTGTAGATGGCCTCGCCGATCTTCATGCTGACCTTCTGCATGTCCTCAAGGGCAGCCTTGATCGTGGCGGCGTCGTCCTTCTCGATCGCGTCGCGGACAGCCTGCATCGAAGCCTTGACCGACTCGACGAGAGCGGCGTCGAGCTTCGACTCGTGCTCCGAGAGCGTCTTCTCGGCGTTGTAGACGAGCGAGTCGGCTTCGTTCTTGACTTCGATGAGCTCCTTGCGCTTGGCATCGGCCTCGGCGTTGAGCTCGGCCTCACGGACCATGCGCTCAATCTCGTCCTCCGAGAGGCCGCCCGATGACTGGATGACAATCGACTGCTCCTTGCCCGTGGCCTTGTCGCGGGCCGACACGTTCACGATACCGTTGGCGTCAATGTCGAAGCTGACCTCGATCTGGGGGATACCACGCGGGGCCGGCGGGATGTTCTGGAGGTCGAAGTTGCCGAGCGACTTGTTGTCAGCGGCCATTTCACGCTCGCCCTGGAGGACCTTGATGCCGACCTGCGTCTGGTTGTCCGACGCCGTCGAGAAGACCTGCGACTTCTTCGTCGGGATCGTCGTGTTGCGGGGAATGAGCTTGGTGAAGACACCGCCAAGCGTCTCGATGCCGAGCGAGAGCGGCGTGACATCGAGGAGGAGAATGTCCTTGACGTCACCGCGGAGCACACCGCCCTGGATGGCGGCGCCCATGGCGACAACCTCATCGGGGTTGACACCCTTTGAGGGGCGCTTGCCGAAGAAGTCTTCGACCGACTGCTGGACCTTGGGCATGCGCGACATACCACCGACCAAGATGACCTCGTTGATCTCCTCCTTCGAGACGCCAGCGTCCTTGACGCACTTCTTGCACGGGTTCAAGGTGCGCTCGATGAGGTGACCGACGAGCTTCTCGAACTGGGCGCGCGTGATCTTGATGTTCAAGTGCTTGGGGCCCGTGGCATCGGCCGTGATGAACGGAAGCGAGACGTCCGTCTGGGCAAGACCATCGAGCTCACGCTTGGCCTTCTCGGCAGCTTCGCGGAGGCGCTGCATGGCGAGGACATCACCGCTGAGGTCGATGCCCGACTCGCGCTTGAACTCGCCGACGAGGAAGCGAAGGAGCTCCTCATCGAAATCTTCACCGCCCAAAAGCGTGTCACCGTTGGTCGACTTGACCTCAAACACACCGCCCGAGATTTCGAGGATGGAGACATCGAAGGTGCCACCACCCAAATCGAAGACGGCGATGACCTTGCCGTCGGCCTTGTCCATGCCGTAGGCCAAGGCAGCGGCCGTGGGCTCGTTGATGATACGAAGCACGTCAAGGCCGGCAATCTTACCAGCGTCCTTGGTGGCCTGGCGCTGCGAGTCGTTGAAATAGGCCGGGACCGTGACAACCGCCTGTGTGATCGTCTTGCCGAGGAAACCATCGGCCGTCTCCTTCATCTTGGTGAGGACCATCGAGCCGATCTGCGAGGGCGAGTACTTCTGGCCCTGGGCCTCGACCCAGGCGTCCGAGCCGTTGGTGCCAGGGACGATCTTGTACGAGACCACCTTGGAGACCTCCTGCGTTTCCTTGTCGTTGAACTTGCGGCCGATGAGGCGCTTGACGGCGTAGAGCGTGTTGGTCGGGTTGGTGACCGCCTGGCGCTTGGCGGGCATGCCCACGAGGCGCTCGCCGTTCTCGAGGATCGCGACCACCGAGGGCGTCGTGCGCGAGCCCTCCGAGTTCTCAATGACACGCGGGCTCTTGCCCTCCATGACGGCGACGCACGAGTTGGTCGTGCCGAGATCGATGCCGATGACCTCGTTGCCCGAGGCGGCCGAGAAGGCGCGGCTGGCGCGGGCGGGCTTGAGCACCTTGCTGGTCGTGCGCAACATGGGGGCGGCTTCTATTTGGTGCAAATGGAAAAGTGAACTGTGGTTGCGGTTGGCCCGGCGCGTACATTGCGTTCGAGATACCGTACATTCCGTCCATTTCCATATACAAAAAGCATGATAGAAAACCTCTACCTTGAATGTACGATGTACGGATTCGTAGACTCCGCGCCAGTGAAACCAACCGGCCAATCACACGTGGGGTGGTTACGTATCCGGACGACCGGATACAAGCCGAAACGCCATCTCGAATGTTCGTCGGGGATCTTTCCTTCGCGGCCGCGCAGTCGGCAATTGCCCGTGGAAGGTTCTAGAGCGACCGCGACGACGCGGGACGCCGGTGCCATGGCCCCGGCAGGACCATGGTCACGGCAACCTGCAAGCAAGCAAGGACCCTCATGGAGGAAGCGAGGGGCCGACGACGTCATGCAGGAAGGAAGTCCACGGAAGTCATCATCACCCGATGGCCCAAGGCGCAGGAAGATGCATGCGGTAAGGATGATGCTTGGAGCCACGACCCATGCAAGAAGCCTGAGCGATCTTGGTAGGATATGCATGCTAGGTGGATCCTATCTGCAAGGAGGATTCGAGGTGGGTCGGCGGTTTGCGCGGTCTCGGCAGCGACTTGAAGCTGGGCCACCATGTGTCGCAGACTGCACAGTATCTTGCATGTGACGATCTCCCAGGAAGCCATGCGCCAGAGCTGTTGGAGCCCAACGAAGCTCGCCAAAGTCGCACGAAAACATAGCGCGAGCATCGTATGAAGCAGATACAGGGTCCAAGCCTAACGGTACCCGACGTACGGGTCCTCCTGGTCCGGGAACGCTTCACGGCTCTCGCGGTACGCGATTGCAAGCGCTTGCTCGGCGACCTCGAGCTTGGCGCGTTTCTTGGACGGACCACGGGCCGTCGCGACGCAGCGACCGTTGAGAATCCCGGAGACGAGAAAGTCACTGGCGTCGCGCTTGGACAAGTCTTCGACAGTGTACTCAAACTACCATCGCCATCAGCACCTTGCCTGGATCGAGGAGGTCGACGGTGTACGTACGTGCATCTTGCCCTGCGACGTGTACTGGTTCAGGAGCATGTTGGGCATGTGCATCGTATCGTTGGGCGTGGGGTAGATGGCGCAGGTGTACACCTTGTCGACGACCGACTGTGCGCCTTCGTCCAGCGGCGGGGCGAGCGACCACGTGTGCAGGATATGAGGGTGCGTCGCAAGGAAGGCCTTGTCGTCGTCGTGGAGCGTCCCCGTCGACGCCCGGTGCTGCCACATCTGGAGCACCGCCGCCTTGGCCGCATTCTCCTTGGCTTCCTGCTTGCTGAGGCCCTCGCCGACACCGAGCACCGCGTCGTTCTCGGTGAGGTTCTTCATCGTGCACTGGAATCGCTGCGGCGGCCCTTCCTCGATCTTGGTCGACTCGATCCCGAGCTACGAGCTCTATCATAAAAGCGCAGCGGGTGGAGCAACGTACCGTCACTCGCGACCGCTGCACAAACTCATTCAGGCGGCTGATGGCGCCAAGGGTGGCGTGGGGCTGCGGCAGCGCAACGAAGCGCGTCAAGGCGACCACGCGCGCGGCGTCTCGCTTGGCTGCCTCTTCCTTGGCGAGCAAGTCGGCTTGAGCACGCTTCCGCAATACGGCTTGTTCGGCCTCTTGCTGGCTGCGAACCTTGGCTTCGATCACCGGGATCTCGGCTTGCAGTTGCAGGAGCGCGCGGTCATTCGGGCTCAACGCGATGGCGTGCTGGACTGCGTCGAGCGCGTCGTTGAAGCACTTTTCGTTCACGTGGACCTTGGCGAGGCAGTACCAAGCCTTCGCGTGGTCCTTGGTCACGGCCAGCGCGGCGTGGGCATACTCGCGCACGAGGTGCCAGTGTTGCACCTTGACCGCGCAGACCGCGACGTTGGCGCAGCACGCCACGTACAAATCACAGAGGCCGTCACTCATGGTGATGTGGGGCTTGAGCTTGTCCGCAATCTTCTTGTACTTGGACATGGCGTTCGCAAACTCCTTGTGCGCAAAGCACTCCTTGGCGAGTGCCTTCTCCGCCTCGGCGGCGTCCAAGAGCTCGTCCACGTCGATCGTCTCGCGCTGCTCGAGGAGCGCATCGGCGAAGAGCTGGTTGAACTTGGAGTGGGCCGCCGTGGGTGCTGCGGTCGGTGGCTCGGCTGACGCTTCGACGCGGCCGAGCACCTCGCGCGTCTTCGGGTCCCAAATCCAGTCTTCGAAGGACCGCGAGGTGTCGCCGAGGAAGGTGAGGAGGAGGTCTTGGACCGGCTGGAGATGCACGACGTTGCGCAGGAGCTTCTGCGTCGGCTTGTCCAAGCCGCGAAGCGCAGTCACGAGGCTTGGGTCCATGTTGCAGTCGTCTGCGAGCGCTGCCGGTTGTGTACTTGAAATAGTGTTCAGAAAACAAGACCGTCGCATGATATCAGTCAGTGGAGATGCCTATCGCTATAGCAAGGCAAAACTCCGTTGTCTTCATCTTTCAGCAGTAGTCAAAGCAACAAAGCTTCGAGCACTGCTTGTTTTGGTCTCCGAAAGCGCTGCGGTGGCGTGGGAGTTAAACCATTCGTTCAGGTTGGTTTAACCCATGGGTTTAACCCAGAAACAAAAATGTAACACTATTTAAGGTATGTTTTAGTGATTTGCCGGATTCCAGGCACAAGTTACGGATAAGCAAAAGCGAACCGTCCAAGGTGCTCGTCATGTCAGCTGCGTCCCAAAGGGATATAATATTATTATATCCCTTGGTCCCAGGACACGCAGGCGGCATTCTCCCAAGCATTGGAAAAGGCCATTGAGACGAAGACTTTACCCAAAGGTGGGCATCGAGCTCGTCGCCATAAGCACCCTAACGTTGGTTCAACTCGATTTTATTTTGCCCGTTGATCGAACCTCGCACGCACCTCAAAGCCCGTGTTGACGTCGGCCAACTTTCGACGAGTAATATCTGCACGATCTCTACCACAATGACTCGGTCGCTTACCATCCAAGGGGCGAGTGCACTGCCGACGACAGTGGTGCGTCAAATGAGATCTCATCGGCTATCACACCTTGCCGATGTACCCACGTGATAGCGACCTTGGCCGCGTGGACTGTGTCATTGAGGGCTTCTGTCTGCGCGAACGCAAGGTCAATTCCTCGTACACCTCCGCATCTGCAAAGCAAAGTTCCGGCATCATCCATCGTGCCGACATCGAATCGAGCATGCAGTGCATTTGGCGCCAAAACACTGTTTGCTGCACCAAGATCCAGTGACCAGTGGCAACGGCTGCTCGCTTGTTTCAAGTCGAAAACACTGGATGCGGCGTGTCGCAGCGTTGCTCCCACCCGCCACTTGGTGCACTCGACAACTCGCAGCGGCATGGTCCAGCTATCGACGCCCGGTGCGGTCTTTGGCCTCCTCTGCGTCATCAACTTGCTCAACTTCATTGACCGCGGTATCATTCCCGGCGCGCCGATCCAGTTCCAGGCGTTCATCCAGCAGACGCACGGCGTCGCTCCGGACCACGTGAGCGTCTACCTCGGGCTCCTTGTCTCGGCCTTCATTGCGTCCTACTCGGTCTTCATCTGCATCTTTGGCTACCTCTCGATGCGCCACCGGCCGTTCACGCTCGCGGCCATCGGTCTCGGTCTCTGGGTCCTCGCGCTCGTCGTATGCGGCCTGGCTAAGACCGCTGGCAGTTTCTACCTCCTCCTCATCGGGCGCCTCCTCAGCGGCGTCGGCGAGTCGTCCTTCCATGCGACAACGCCGTCCTTCATCGACGAGTTTGCGCCACCAGGCAAGCGGACGCTGTGGCTCGGCATCTTTTACTCGGGCATGTCGGCGGGCACCGCGCTAGGCTACTCGTACGGCTCGCTCCTGGCGCGCACGCTCGGGTGGGACGTCGCCTTCTACCTCATTGCGCTCATCATGCTGCCGCTCGTCTACGCATGCTACGCGATGATCCCGCCCGCGTTCAACGAGCCGTTCCACGATGCGACGTCAAGAAGCGACGTCGACAGTAGGACGCTCTCCTTCTCGACGCCTCTCGACCGCCCGTCGGTCGTGCTGCTGGACACGCCGACCGTCACAGCGACGACCGAGGCGTGGGCGATCATGTCCGACTCGGTCTTTTTGACCGCGAGCTTGGGCCTCGCCGCGTACGCGTTTACGGTCGCGGGCCTCGGGGCCTTCGCGCCGTCGATCATGATTGGGTACGGTCTCCTCCCCGAAGCGATGGCCTCCACCGTCTTTGGGCTTGTCGCGATTCTAAGTGGGCTCATTGGGTCGCCGCTCGGCGGCTTCCTTCTCGACCGGTCGTGCGCCGGCCACGATAACGACGACGCCTTCCGCGTGCTCGCCGCCGCCAAGCAGATGGTCGTCATGATGGCGCTGGGCGTCGCGAGCCTCTTTGCGTCGCTCGCGACGATGCACACGACGGGCGTCTTCTTTGTCTGCCTCGCGTTCGGGCTCCTCTGTCTCTTCTCGACGCAGGCCGCGACGACCGTCGTCATTCTCTTGAACGTCGCGAAGGCCCGGCGCGGCTTCGCCATGGGCCTCAACACGCTGCTGCTGCACCTCTTTGGCGACGTGCCGTCGCCGATTTTGCTCGGGGCGCTCAAGGACGCGTGGGCGCCGCACTGCGGGAGCGTGGTCGCACCCGACGGCAGCCTTGCGCTGGACCCGCTCTGCTCGACCGACCGCGATGGCCTCACCAAGACGCTTACGTTTGCATACGCATGGCTGCTCTTTGCCGTCGGCCTCTGGAGCGCAACCGCGCTTCTCGCCAAGCGGCGCGTGCGCCATCGGGCCAAGACTGCGGACGCGCTGGAAGCGACGCCGCCGGCCTTATCCTAATTCTTATTTATCTCTGATGCAACATGAGTAGTTGACGTTGGTGTATTTTGTTGCTACTAGGGGTTTATGCAGACAGAGCAAAGTAGAAGAAAGGGGTCTTAGTCCATAAGGAATGGGTTAACGACGTACTCTTCACCTCTTTCTGCAGCCGCAGTGGAACGCACGATCGCAAATTTAATCGACGTTGGCCATGGCGACATCGGCCTCCGTGAACTTGCCCTTGTTCTTGTCACCGACAGCGCGGTTCTTGCGCTCGAGGATCTTCTTGCGGTCCTTGTCGAGCTTGAGCTTGGTGATGACGACCTTGGAGGGGTGGATGCCGACCGGGACGGCGGCGCCGTTGACCTTCTCCTTGACGACACGCTCGACGTGGATGACGAACTTCTTGCGGTAGCACTGCGTGACGCGGCCCTCACGGTTCTTGAACGAGCCACGGACGATCGTGACCTCGTCGTCCTTGCGGATGGGCATCGAGCGGACCTACATGGGCATGAGCTCCCATTCGCGGCGCATCTCTGGTCGGCGGCGCAGCTTACACGAGTCCTCAAAGCTGCCATGAAGTGCCAGGATGACGGAGCATCCCGACATGGGCTTACGCTGGGAACGGAAGAGTACCGCTCCATCTTACGATGAGCTACTTACGTTGTACTTGGACTGGAGGTCCTTGGACAGGTTGGCGCTCATGAGCACGCGACGCTGGGTCGAGTGGGCACCGAAGTGGGCCTTGCGGCACTTGCGGCGCGACGAGGTGACAGTCGAGTTGAACTTCACTAGACGCAGAGCTTAGCCTCGGCTCCTCGCTCATGATGGCACGTACTTTTGCTGAGGCTTGTGAAAGAGTAAAGCTCCGCGACGCAGAGCCTTGAAAGCACAACCCGCGCCCCCACCAGTAATTTCGCGCGATGCCATTCGATGAAATAGAGAGGATTATAACCAATCAAACCACTTTCGTTGGGCCCGAACGATTGGCCAAAATTAGAACGGCTTTTGATTGGCGGATGGCTTGACACGCGAAAGCGCGCCAAGACAGCGGTGCAGCGACTGCTCACCAGAGTCCACGAGTCCATGACGGGAATTGAAGCGGCCATGAAATAGGAAGTTGTAGGTGGTATTAGTGGAAGGAGCTAGGGAGGAGTGGTATAAAATGCTGCTTGCGCTATGAAAAGGCGTCGAGTGGGAGCCCTGCAGGCTTGCTAGTGAGTGATCAATCCAACCCCGGCGTTCGGCTCTGAGTGTTCATCGCAGCGAGCTCTGTTCTGGCCTGCTGGACTTGTTCTACAGTAACTTAAAAGATGAGCGCGCCAGCCTTGTCGCTCCAGTATCTCGCTCACATCATTTCAAATATTACATGCAGTCTGAGGCTCAATTCACACATAACGTTACCGTCGCCCTTACCTGGAGGCTACGCCCTTTGAACACCAGCCCGGGGCATAGTAAGCGTGCGAGTTGGCGTGTATGGGACTGCGCTGATGCGACACATCCCGAATCCCAAGGATATGCATAACCTTGCTATTTCTAACACGCATCTCCGGACGTGTTTAGCGCTGGGACGGGCGCTGGGAGGTTGCAGTTGCCTGTTGGGCTCGTTGCCTTGAGTCAGGAGCTCCAAACTCCAGGCCGCGCGCGGATCTGCAATGGCGTGCATTGATTGGCCAATGCATTCTCACGGGCGCTGTGATTGGCTGCGAGTTTGATTGGTGGTCTCTATGCATTTTGGTGGCGCGATGCCATTCGACGAACGAACCCTTTTCGAAGACATGGCTGACCACGATCACTCGCACGACCACGACCACGAGCATGACCACGATCATGACCACCACGAGGACGACTCGATCACGAACAAGGCCGAGAAGAAGTCGCGCAAGGCCATGCAGAAGCTCGGCATGAAGCAGATCCCCGGCATCATCCGCGCCACGATCAAGAAGTCCAAGTCGACGCTCTTCGTCATCTCCAAGCCGGATGTCTTCAAGAGCTCGGCCTCGGAGACGTACGTCATCTTCGGCGAAGCCAAGATCGAGGACCTCAACGCCCAGGCCCAGCAGTTCGCCCAGCAGCAGCAGGCCGCCCCCATCGCCGAGGCCAAGGTCGAGGCTGAGGCCGCCGTCGAGGAGGACGATGCCGAGGTCGATGAGACCGGCGTCGACGCCAAGGACATCCAGCTCGTCATGTCGCAGTCGGGTGTCTCGCGCGCCAAGGCCGTTGCCGCCCTCAAGTCGAACGACAACGACATCGTCAACGCCATCATGGAGCTCACCATGTAAATTCGACGACGAGTTATAACTTAATGTGCTTCGTTCGCGTCTCATCACACTGACTCGGCCGTTGTCTTGAGGTACGACTGGTACGTCCACGTGAGCTGGAAGAGCTTGACGAACTCGAGGTTCTCGAGGCGGAACCACTGCTTGAACGAGTGGGTCTTCTGGCAGCTGCGCAACACAATGTCGTACACGCGGTCGATGGCCGCCATGACGTGCGACGGCTCGTTCGTCACCGCCGCTTCGACCACGAGCTTGCGCAGCTTGGACGGCAGGTGCACGGCAAACGCAGGGTTGGAGGCCTTCTGGAACACGCTCGGGACGTCGGTGTCGACGTGGAGGACGCTGATGCAGCCGCTACAAGCCTTGGCGAGCGGCCAGCGCGAGAGCTGGTACGCGCACTCGCGCCACGTGTCGAGCGAGACGCCGACGATGAACGGCGGCTCGGACGTTGTCGGCGTCTTGTGCTGCGTGTAGAGGCGAAGCAGATCGAGGAGCGAGCTCAGCGAGGCGAGCGAGAGGTAGGGCGCGACGAGGTAGTGCCACTCGAAGGGCTTCAAGAGGTAGAGGAGGACGTAGATCACTTCGTGGACGAGTGTCACGGACGACGACACAACAACGAGAGGCGTCTCGAGCAAGACCGACGAGAGCACCTTGATAAGAACCTATTTGCATTGTATTTTCCTCAAAAACCGAGCGCGACTGGAGGTGGGACCTTGGGACCGAGGAGGCGCAGGACGCGGCTGATGTCGAGCGACGACAGCGTCGGGTTAAGACAGAGTTTGGTCACCTGCGCCCGCCAATCGGCAATGTGCGCGCTGCGGAAGCTCGTCACTTGCAGCGGCTCGTCGCCCGGCTGGACGAGCGCCACCGTATGCGTGGCCGTCTACGCCACAAGGACTCGATCAAATTTGCACTACATTTGCGTCCTACCGGAAGCAAGACACTCCACGGCCATGGTGTCGGCGGCCACGAAGAGGCCGATGACGGCGTGGTCTGCCGGCTCGAGAGGTCGTGGATAAGGCGGAGGTTGGCGACGCGGTACGCAGCGGGCGTGAGGCGGCCGCTCATGTACTTGTGGTCGGCGATCGCGGCTGCGTGCCAGTCGCCCCACGCGCCGTCGAGCGCTTCGTACGACGTAGCGAGAGCCATCGTGTGCTTGCGGTGCTCCTGCGAGCACGCATGCCAGAAGCCTGCGCCGTCAACTTCCAACTCGAGGTCCGTGTCGTCCCACTCGGCATTGGAGCTCGCCGAGCCCTCGTGGCCGACCGGCGCCGAGTAGGACCGGACGCGGGAGACGTCGGGCTGCGGCATCTGCAGCCCGCCGTGCCCGTGCAGCGGCCCCACGTACGCGAACGGCGGGTCGGGCACGGCCGTCACCACGAGGAACGGGTCGTTCGGTCGACGAAACACCGCCGCCATCATGTCTGAGAGCGACGAGAGCGAGAGCTGCTTCTGGTGCGAGTACACGCTGCGCGGCAAGCGACTCCCCGAGGCGGTGCGCGGCGCCAGCATCATCGTGTCGGGCATACATGGCGCCGTGACGTCGTTGCTGTTGGTCCAGTACGTGGTCGCATTCACGCTCCAGTAGAGCCGCTGGAGATCGGTTAAACTCAGAACGTCCGAGGGCGCCGACCACTCGAGACGCGCAAGGTGCGCGCCAATCACCAAGAGCGACGCCACGACGCGCTCGAGCTGCGCCAAGACGCTCGGAGCGAAGGGCAGCAGCGGTTGCCACGGCGTCTCGACCGACGTTGTTTTTCGCAGAAACACTGCTTGGAGAAGGAGCAGCGCCTGTTCGTAGAGCTGGACGATGTCGACGGCGGGAGTCGCCACCTTCCAGCAGCGCACGGTGGCGCTTGCGACGAGGGACCGCACCATGTGCATCGGGCGCGCGGTCTCGCCGGCCAAGACGAGCGCTTGCTTGATGTACGACTCGAGTGGCGCCACGTCCTCGGACGATCGCTCCTCCATCAAGGCGTCGATGAGCACGAGGAGCGCCTTGAGCTGCCGCGCGCTGTCGTTGAGCGTGCGGTAGAGATCAAGCGCCGTCCATACGCGGCTGACCGCTTCGTCGGCGTACGAGCCGGCGAGCGTCCAATGGTGCTCCATGTACGTCTGGAAGGCGCGCTGCTCGTGCGCCGTGAGCAGCCGCAGCATCGGTCCGTCGGCCGGCGTGCTCCAGCGCGAGCTGCTGGCGCGCAAGAGGCCCACCGACTCTTTGAGCGACCGCGCGTGCAAGGCAAAGAGGCACCGCGCACCGTAGAGCGCGACGTCGGCCTGTTCGCGCACTGTGCTGGCCTTGGCGGTCGCGAGGCCAAGCCAGAAGCTCGCGCGGTGGCACTGCGCCTTGTACAAGTAGCACCGGAAGCGACACCGAATGTAGCGGAAGGAGCCCATAATCTCGAGCGCGTACCGGTGGTCCTTGGCGTCCTAACACGCACAACATAGTAGTACTTGGTGGCAGGCGAGAGCGCATACGGTGGCCTCGGCCTCGATCGTCCGCAGCATCGAGAGACAGAGCTCGAGCTGGCGCATCTTGAGCGCGTCTTCCGCGACGAGGAGGGTGAGCGCGACGCGCTTGCCGCGGGGCAGCTTGATGCGGTACGTGGTCTCATACGCGAGGAGGTACTGGAGCACAGCGAGCGCATCTTGCCAGCGGCCCGTCGCGCGGTACACGTCGCGGAGACACAAGTGCAGCGAGATCATGTGCTGCAGCCAGCCGTCAAGGTCGTGCTGGAGCTTGAAGTGGAAGCAGCGCGGCGGCAATGGCGAGAGGCACGGCGGCGGCAAGTTGGGCACCGTCGGGTCCTGGAGGGCGACGAACGCGGCGGCGAGTCGCGTCTCCGCGACCTGGAACTGGCACTGCTGGAGCAAAATGCCGGTGATCTGAGAGCCATGAGTATCAGCTGCGTCGACAAAGAAAGAGTGTACCATTTGCACGATGTAGACAAACTCGTGGCAGTTCTCGAGCTCTTTTGTCCACTGGAGGACGCGGTCGTGGTAGACGAGCGCGCGGTCGAGGTCGCCTTCGTGCAAGCAGACGCTCGAGCAGAGCCGATCGAGCTTCTCGTACCCGCGGCGGTTGACAAACTCAAAGCAGTAGACGCGAGCCGCGCTCTCGTACGCTGCGATCGCGAACGGGTACTTCTTGTTGTGCTGCATGGCCGCGCCCTACGAGAATGGGCTAAGATCGACAAGTACGCAGGTGGCACGCACGAGGAGCTCGAGCGTGTCGCGGCCAAACGGACCGAGGACGCCCTGCCGCTGGGACGGTCCGTGGAGGAAGGCGAGGCCGTACCCGACGTCGAGGAGCCGGAGGCCTTCCATCGCGAGCGCTTCGCAGAGGGTCGGCGTCGAATGCAGCATGGACCGCCCGAGCACATGTGCGCACTTGGCCTTGAGCAAAATATCGTGGGGCATCTCAAGACGCGCGTAGAGACTCTCGAGCCACTCGAGCCGGTGGACGCCGTCTTGTTCGAGCAACTGCATTGACGACGGCGCGTCACTCGCGTGTAGTACGGGTGGCAGGTCGTCGCTAAAAATGCTTGGTATCGGCGTGTCGTACAGCGGACTGCGGCGGTCGGCCATGGCTTGGACGTCGCAGAGGACGGCCACTTGGATCGCCGTCGAGCTCGTGCCCAGACTCAGCAGTCCCATGTCCAGCGCCACTGTGATTGGTAAGGACGTCGGATCGTCGGCGACCGCCAAGAGCGCGAGATACCGCAGGGCGACGGTCCGCCCGAGGCCATGTTCGATCGGCAGCGCGACGCTTGTGTCGAGAACGAGGTCGATCTGCCATGCATACGTGGCGCCCTCGTAGAAGGCCCAGTGGTGCAGCACGTACCGGCACTCGAGTAGCGCCCAGATAGCGTGCCACGCAGGGTAGAGCCGGCCACAGATGGCCGCATACTCGGCAAAGAGGAGGTGGTTCTCATTCGGCAGCAGCGCTTCGATCGCGAGCTGTAAGAACTCCATGCTCCAGCCGCCAAGGATGTACGCATCGGCGTCGCACCCCACAAGGAGAGACGACTCGAGCTCAAGGTCGCGGAAGTAGCCTTCCAGAAGCTTTTTCGCGTCAAGCACGCGACGCCGGCGGATGCAATGGGAGAGGCGCGCGCCAAAGGTGGCGTGCGAGAGGCGCATGGCCGCGATGCCACCCTTGGCGTGCAGGAAGATCTCGCTGTCGCACGGCGTCAACCACGGAGCTTCTTCGGCCAACGCTGCTTCGTCTTTGGTCTGGACGATGTTCTGGAGCCAGTCGTGGAGCTGGGCTTCGTTGAACGCGGGAAAACCGTCGGCCTCGAGAGTCAAGAGCGGCGTCGCGCGCACCGCGGCCAGCGGCGGCGGCCCACTCGGCGCGTTGCGGAAGCACGCGTGCGCATTCTCGAGAAGCTTCTGAGAGTCGGGTAAGCATGGAGCGGTCAGCGTCGCACGCTTGGCGTCGGGCGAGCTCGGCGCGAGGCGGTCGTCAAGAGGCGCGGGCGGCGCCCCGAGGAGGTCGACGTTGGGCAGCAGCGATCGGAAGAACGAGTTGTTCTCTTCGCGCTGGGATGCATACCCATCATAGTCGAGCGTCGTGCATGTGAGCTCCTTGTCCCAGTCTTCAATGTCATCCTCGTCCTCGTCCTCATCGTTGCTCGTCGTCTTGGTTGGTGCGATGGTCGGTCGCGGGTCCATCGAGAGCGCAAAGTCGCCGGACCAGTCTTCCATCTCTTCCGCGAAGCGGCCGTGGAGCAGTCGGTCCATCCCGCGCCCGCCGGCGTCGAAATAGAACTCTGCGGAAACCTTCGGCGTTTGGAAAATCCAAATTTTGAGCGCCGGAGCGTTTTGACGCGCATTTTCCACGCGTGTCTTTCTGTTTTTCACTTGTTTCGCACGTCGAAACAGTATGCTCGGATAGGGAAGGCACGTGTGTAAAACGGTGTAAAACACGTTGGATACGGCGGTTTCGTGCCACGTCATGGATGTAGTCAGTCGATGAGTCGACTAACTAAACTAGTCGACCACCAGCGACGAGACAAACACAAGGGATAATGACACAACAACCATGCATGTTGATCCATGAAGAATTAACAGCGCGTGGTGGCTGCGGAAGCTGCTGACTTCCTGTGGTCTCAAGGAACAACTTAGTCCGAGGCGTTCTTGGCGAAGAGAGCCTTCGACTGAGCCTTGCGCTTGGGGTCGTTCTTCGTCGACTTGATGTTGCGCTTGGCGGCGACGAGGGCACCCTTCTTCTCCTTGCGGAGGGCTTCGGCGCGGAGCTCGGCACGGCGGGCGACAAGCGTGTACGGGTTGAGCTTGACCATGGCGCCGAGGTTCTTGAGCGGGTTCTTCTTGTGAGCACGGCGCGTGTTCTTGTAGATACCGGCGCGGATGACCGACTGGATTTCATCCGAGTTAATCAGACGGCCCAAGTTGGCGTTCGTCATGACGTGGCGCGGGAGCGTGTAGTCCGACTTGACGGCCGACTTCTTGGTGTACGTGCCGTAGATCGTGTCGAGCTGCTCAAAGGCGGACTTGGTCCAGACGATGAAGCGGCCGACGTGACCACCGGGGGCGAGGCTCAAGAGGTTGAGGCGCTCGACCGGGACGAGCTCGATACCCGGGATGTTGCGGAAGGCCTTCTCGATGCCGTTGGCGTGGGCGTAGACGAAGAGGGGGCCCTTCTTCAACGAGTAGCGACGGTTGCGGCTCTTGCCACGGCCCGTGCGGATCTTCTTCGAGTCCTTGACCTTCTCGACATCGGCGTGGGCACCGATCTTGGCGAGGATCTTCATGGCGGCGGCCGTCTTCTGCGTCGACTCAACCGAGTCGTCGAGGACGAGCGGGATCTCCGAGACCTGCTCGATGCGGTGACCGCGGGCGAGGACAAGCGAAGGCACGGCCGAAGCAGCGAGAGCCGACGCCACGGCGAAGCGGCGCTGGTTCACGTTGATCTTGCGGTGCCACTTGCGCCAGATGCGCGTGGGCGCGAACATGCGGCCCGAACGACACATGTTACCGAACGCACCCTGGCCGGCACGCTGGGTACCGCCGCCCGAGATACGGGGAATACGCGCGACAGCGCGGCCCGTGCCCCACGACTCGGCCGAGTGCTGGTGGCCGGCCTTGCGCGAGACGGCGTACGCCTGGCGGTTGTTCTTGTTCATCTGGGTGTGCACGAAGGTGACGACGTCCGGGCGGATGGGCGCCGTGAGGACCGCGGGGAGCGCGATCTGCGAGACGACCTTGACGGCCTCGTCGGCGATCGAGAGCACAGAGACAACGGGGCGAGCAGCAGCCATGTTGGTAGAAAAGTCGCTGGTGCTAAGACGGACGAATTTTCGAATGACCTCGAGTCCGCCACCGGCAAACGATTGGTCAGCGGCCACGGAGCGTCTCATTGGCGGAAAAGCACCGGTATTTTTGAGCTTACGGATACGTGGTCTACTTTATCCGTACAACATCATGGCAGCTTGGCGAGGAGCGACGTGAGCCGCGCCATGGACGGGACAAGCTCCATGTCGTAGCAGTCTTTGGCCATCGCGCCGAACGTGGCATGCTGCTCGAGCACGACCGTCTACAGGCAGTACATGCATGAGATGAGCGACGGAGATGGTGTACCTGCAGCGACTGGCTCACGACGGTGACCATGCTCGGGCTGTGGCTCAGATGCTTCTTGAGCCGATCACCAATGTGCTTGATGGCCTTCTCGAGCTAGTATGGGAATGGTCAGCGTGCCATATATGCGAGGGCGTGAGGACGGACGGTTTGGTTGGTGGCCTCGAGCGTCTTGCGCACGTCGTGCTTGGAGACGTGGAACTGGACTTCGCCGACGGGCACGCTCGAGAGCAAGCGCGCGATCGACTCAAAGATGGCCTACACGACCATGGTCATTCGCAGTGCAGAGATGGACGAGTTGGCTACGATGTATTGGTCGCACTCGCAGCGCCAGAGCCACGCCGCGTACGCCGCCAAGTTCTTATTGTACTCATCGTAGACGAGCTGCGTGTACTTGAGCACGACGTCCGAGTGGCCGCCGTGGAGGCTCAGCGCCGTCAGCTTGTCGTGCATGAAATGGTAGTTTTCTAGCCGACCATGAAGGCCCGAGGCGCATGCAGTGTGTCTACCGAGGCGCACGAGGTGGCTGTACTTGGGCTTGGTCGTCGCCGCCTTCTCGAGCCACGCAAAGAGACCCGTGACGAGGCGGTCGTAGATCGGTGCCAAGATGGCCTCGTCATGGGCGCCATCGCCTGCGCCTTCGAGACGCCCGATCAGCGTCTATACGCCGATGAAGCACCACCACAAGAGCACACTGCACCATCATCTTTTGAACGGGCCCGAGGACGCCGACGAGGCGCGTGTCCGGGTGTATGTGTTCCAGCCAAGCTTCCTAAACGGCCGCGCTCAGAAAGAGAGGCACGAGCAACCTCGTCACAACCTGCTCTTCAATGTACTTGGAGAAGACGCGCTTGAGGTGGAGCTGCAAGTAGAGAAGCGTGTTGGTCACAAAGTCACTCTTGACGTCGCTGGCCGCGACTTGCGCCGTGACGATCATCGACAAGGCTTCCATCATGTTGCTGTGCACGCCGGCCTCAGCAAAGTCGATCAGCCGCTTGAGCATTCTATCGTTGTCCATGCGACGATGAGAGGCGCGAGCGATCCGTACTTTTCAAACACAGCCTCCATCATGCTCGTGAGCTCTGGCGGCTCGCACTTGGCCTTGCGCTGTCCCGCGATGCCTGGTCCGTCACTGTGAAAGAACATGCCTTGCACAAACGCTTGCTCGGACGCGCACAACGGCAGCACCTACGGTGCCATAGTGAGATACAGGCAGCTCGCCACACGGCGCTACGTGATCGAGGCCTTGCTTGAGCAGCTGCGACGCGGTAATGGTCGAGGCCACTTCGGGCGCGTGCGAGAACGACAGCGTGAGGCTCCACGACGACGACTTGCCCGGCAGACTTGTCGCCGCCTTGGCCTTGGGCAGCTTCGCACGAGCAGTCGGTCGACGCATTTTGGAGGAGACGCGTACCTTTTCTTTGAGTGCGCGAAAGACCGTCTGGACGTGCGGCCCGTAGATCTGCGCCACGTGCTTGGCGTAAATATCGCGGAGGTGCGTCGTGGCGCGTCCGCTGAGCACACTCACGCTGGAACAGAGTTCCTACCGCTCGTTGGTTTCTCAGTGGTGAGTGTGACGACGCTACCTTGTACTTGCTGAGCTCGCGATGGAGCGTGTCGTTGCAAAAGCTCCAGTCGGCGTCGTCGGCGCTCGCCGTACTGGGGCTGCGCACACTACACCACACTGCCTCCTAATCTGCACACCGGAATGACTACCGGCTGTCCTTTGGCGGGAGTGCCGAGGCCTCGCGGTCGCGGCCAAAGACGTGGAGGGTCTTGCGCGGCATGTCGTTGGCCGAGCTCACGGACTGCCGTCGGTTCTGCGCCTTTTCTAGTCGTCATAGGAGTGGGTAGGATGATACGACGCGTCAACTGACCTTGGAGACACGCTTTGACGCGCTGCTGAAGAAAGAGGTCGAGGCCGCCCGCGAGCTTTTCACTAAAGTTGCTCCCGATCGCGACAAACTCGTCCCGCCGAGCTTGGAACGCGGCCATCTACATGCCGTCAGAGGGCTTCTGAACGCAAGAAGAGAGGCATACGTGCTTGGCCGGGTACGCGTCGACAGACTTGATGGCGGCGTCCACGCGCTGGACTGCGGCGACGATGGTCGCAAGAACACTCGGGTCGGCTTCGGGGCTGTTTTGGGTCGGGAAGATGCCGACGGGCTTGAGAAGCGGTCCGAGGAGCTCCCGCGGGACGTCGACGGCCTGCTTGTCATTCGCACGGTCCGACTTGACACATTGATACTAATATACCTCGATGAGGGTTCGAAGGGCGCCTTCGAGCGCGACGCTGTTCTTGAAGTGAACCTCCATTTGGCTGTTGAGCGACTCGAACTGCGCCATGTTGGCGGACGTGTTGCCGAGCGTAGTGTCGGCGTCTTCGGTCCACTTTTCGGCCATCTTGACTTCGCGCAGGACGCCATCAATGGCTGCGAGGAGTGGGTCCATCGCCTTCTTCTCGTCGCCATTCGACGTGCCCTGGAACGTCAGGAGAAACTCCATGTTGGCGTCGTCCAGCAGTCGCAAGCGGTCGTGCCACGCGGCTTCGACCGACTCGACCGACGCCGTGTCCCAATCGACGGTCGCGAGGAGCGCGACGGCATCGGCCACCTCGATCGACTTCTACAATTTGTCGATCGCCCCGCAGATAGAATGTGGCGTAGGTCGTACGGTCACTGTGGTGTCTTTGGCGGGCGATGCCGGGGCCTCCAGTACGTCCCAGCTGCGGCGTCGCTCGGTGTGCTGCGGCGTTTGCTAGGCGTATGCTTGGTCCATGCGATGGCGTGACGAGCGGCAGCGTACCTGAAAGGCGAGCAAGTCCACATCGAGCCCGTACTTGCCTGCAAGGTCGTTTGCGGTCGCGAGCTCGGCCAGCTCTTGCAGCGAAAACGTCGACTCGGCCACGACATGCTACGTCTCCAATAGAAACGATGTGGCAGACGAGGACGCACGCACCTGCGTATCGACGTACAAGGCAGAGAGCGCCCAAACAAACTCCTTCATGGCCGTCGGCGACTCCTACGATACGCATTCGGTTGGCGCAGAGGCGATGGCGACGACGACGACGAACGCTGGCATGGGCAACCCAATGGAACGGCTCGTTGGCGTCCTTATTGTCGCGGAACTTGAGGCGAAAGCTGCCGCGCGGATAGCTCACAACGTCCTCGGAGCAGTCCTCGAGCGACTCGAGGTCGTCGAGCGCCCACGTCTTCCGGCAGTCGATCGTGTAGTTGGCTTGGAAGTTTACATAGTGGAGCTGGCCCACGACCTTGGTCGCGCCATTCTCGACCACATCGTGCGTCTACCTTGCATGTTCATATGCACGAGAGGCCTTGCGCAGTACCGTCATGCAGAGGAGCTTGCAGGTCGAGTTGCCAAAGGAGCCAAACATGCGCTTGGCCGACGTCGTCTTGAGCTTCTTGACGTGGAGGAAGGCGACGACATGCTTGCGCACATGCTTCTCCTTGGTCTTCTCTGGAGCTTTCGCCGCCTGGAAATGGGCGTGCAGCGTGTGCTGGATGTCGGCGCGGGGCACGAGGTGCTTCTTGGGCTCCATCGCGATCTTTGTACTAACACTATTTCCGCGATATCTTTCGAAAATAATGTGACATTGCAGTTACCGCGTTCGTTACATGCGCCCGGCCGGCCCTTTACCTGAGGGCTTTGGACGTGGATTGTGGAGGTCAAAGCCATATATATGGGTCAAAGCGGTCGAGTCAAGGGCAAATAGCTGGGCAAATAGCTATATTAATCGGTGGTCGCGCTGAAAGGAACCGCAGTAACACGGGAAGCCTTCGCAGGCCACCTCTGGCGCCAGCGTAAAAGATCTTCTTTTTCGATTAAAAGAACGGTATGTATTAAAAGAACACAGCGCCCACGGGGGCCGCCGCGTCGTCCCGCGACGTCCACGCGTGTGTATTTATATCGAGAAGAAAGCGAGCAATATGCGAGTTGAGTATACTTGTACGAGCGGGCCGGCGTCGGAGGAGGGAGCCCGGCCCAACCACCGAAGTTCGAAACCGAAGCGAAAGTGTATCTTCGATCTTCGGGCGCCGGGGGTTTTGGCGGTCCGAGCGTATTTTTGGGTTGGCTCGTTCTTGGATCTCGGGGATATGACGAAGGAAGCAGCGCGCAGCCGGACGCTGGCCGAGCACTGGGCCTCGATCAAGTGGCCGATGGTGGGCTTCCAGGGCGCCTGCCATGTGCTCGCGGCCATCGGCCTCTTCTACGTGCCAACGTGCCAATGGAAGACGTGGCTCTTCGCGGCCGTGCTCGCCGAGTTCTCGATCCTCGGCGTCACCGCAGGCGTCCACCGCCTCTGGACGCACAAGAGCTACCAGGCCCACTGGACCGTGCGCCTCTTCCTTATGCTCTGCTTTAGCGTCTCCAACCAAGGCGCAATCGTCGAATGGGTCCGCGACCACCGCATTCACCACAAGTACTCGGAGACCGACGCCGACCCGCACACGGCCAGCCGCGGCCTCTTCTTCGCCCATATTGGCTGGTTGCTCACGAAGGAGCACCCCAAGTTTACGGAAGCCTGCAAGACGACGTCGTGCGACGATCTCCTCGACGACTGGGTCGTGCAGTTGCAGCTCGCGGGCTCGCCGTACTCGGACCTCGTCTGCAGCTTTATCTTTCCGACGCTCGTGGCCTACTATGGCTGGAACGAAGACGTATTGCATGCACTGCTCGTCGCGGGCTTTGTGCGGTACGTCTTCATCTTGCACTGCACGTGCCTCGTCAACAGCGTCGCCCACTTCTACGGCTCGACGCCATACGACCCCAACATCCACCCGACCGAGAACCGGTGGGTCGCGCTCCTCACGGTGGGCGAAGGCTGGCACAACTGGCACCACACGTTCCCGTACGACTACGCCTGCAGCGAGCTCGGCGCGAAAGGCCAGTACAACCCCTCCAAGATGTTCATTGACGCGTGCGCCTCGATCGGGCTCGTCTCGGGCCGGAAGCGCGCGCTCCATGCATGGCAGACCAAGCAGCACAAGCTCTACGCCCAGCACGAAGCCAAGCAGTTTTAGTTGTGGCATGTAAGACGACGGCAATTCATTTGCATGCGTGTTATCCTCGCGTCTGAAGCTGCGCCACGAGCGCCTTGTTCTCATCGCGGACCAGCGCCAAGTCGGCTTCGATCTGGTCGCAGTTGGCCACGTTGAGGCGGTTGGAGAGCTGCGCGATCCAGTTGGAGAGGTCGCGCGTCTGGTTCTCGCGCTTCCCACCGTCGTTGACGCATCTAGCCAAAGTTGAGCGAAGCGGTGCCGAGCCAGACGCACCGAATGAGCTCGTCAAAGAGCTCGCGAATCGTCGTAAAGAGGCGGTAGCACTCGACGTACTGCGTGCGCTTGTCGCTCTTGTGACTCGCGTCGTTGGCCGCGTGGAAGAGCCGCTCCTCCGCGATCGCCTCGCTGCGCTTGAGCTTCTCGGACGAGACGTTGATGTGCTTCTGGACCAGCCGAATGTCGTGCAGAATCTAGAGCCATGTCAGCCTCTCCAGATGGCAGAGACGGGACGTACCTTGGCGATGTCGGCCTTTTGCTTGTGCACCTGCTTGATGATGTCCATGATGCGCGACGTGTACACGCTGCGGTTGATCGACTTGGGCGCGGCCGCGTACTTGCGCTGAAGTGCTTCGCGCTGCGTCTTCTTTTGCCCGACGCTCT
Organism: Saprolegnia diclina VS20; assembly: GCF_000281045.1. NCBI lineage: Eukaryota > Oomycota > Saprolegniomycetes > Saprolegniales > Saprolegniaceae > Saprolegnia > Saprolegnia diclina. The sequence goes on along the minus strand of NW_008246105.1, from coordinate 504,332 downwards.
CGACTACCCGCGCCATGAACCAGCAGTCTCATGCTCGGTGTACCTAAGCTCGTCAGCTCGTCACGGTACGCAGTGATCGTGTCGTGGAGGCGGCGGCAGTCAGCTTCGTAAGCGCACTCCGCTTCGGACTGGGCCGCGATCGCAGCGTCCAACGGGGCACGGTGCATCGCCCACTCGACCGACAGCGCGGCCAGTCGCTTCGTGCTGGCGTCGCACATCGCCTACTCAGGCTTCGAGAAGCGTGCACCCAAGCTCGCGCACCTGGAGTTTGGCCATGTTCTTCGATGCATCCGCCACCATATCGAGGGTCTGTTGCCGAATGTCGACGTCGTGCTCGAGCGCAGTGAGCTCTGCCTCGACGGATTGCTGGTGGGTAGCGACCTACGTCACTGTTCGCGGCAGTGCGACCTTTGGTTGGGCGTACCGCGGCCTGGTGCTTCGTCGCGAGCGTGATTTGCGCCTCAAGCTGCTCGACTGTCGCAGCTGTAGCCTCGTACTGGCTTTGCAGAGCGAGCACGTGAGCTTTCTACAGAGCGCGGTAGGTATCGAGCGATGCGGCGACGCACACCTGGGCATCGAGAGCCGCCGTGTCGACGTGGACAGCGACCGGTCGCCATGTCGCCACACGACTGTCTGCGGGTTCGGAGGCAGGCAGCGGGACGGCCTCTCGAACAGGCGATGGCGTGCTAGAAGAAGCAACAGACAACGGGGCGACGGGCGGCGCCAGAGCAAGCGACTGCAAGGCAGCGGTCACCCCGATAGGCACCTAGGGCTGTCCTAAACGAGGTCACTTGACCAAGGACGCGTACCGAGGATGATACGTTGGACAAGAGCGCTGCGCGTGACGCATGCCCGTCATCTCTCGCGCTGGCTTCGTTTAGCGCTAGGAGCGAAAGCTGCTTGTGCTGAGATACGAGCTTCGCGTCGGTCGCAAGAGGCTGCTTGGTCGCGACATAGGTGCTGCGCGCTGTGTGGCGTAAGCTATGCACTAGACAAGCATGCGCGTACCCAAGGTGGCGCTCGTGCGGAAAAAGTCGGGTAGCGGCGAGGCCCGGGGCATCGTAGCCATCGCGTTGGGAGCAAGCTCCGACGACGACGGGGCAGGCGCTTGCATCCAGAACGAGAGTGCGTCTGCGAGCGTCTTCCGCACCTGCATCTCGGGCGACGCTTCGTCCATGTCATCGCGCTCGACCTTTGGAAGCTTCTGCACGAGCCAGAGCAGGAGCTGGCGGGTGTCGTACTCGCTCGGGTACAGCAAGTGGTTGTAGCCGCAGTCGCCATTGTATCCATGCGCCTACCACCAGCACCATGAGCGGCGACAGCGCAATCATCCATGCACGTGCTTTAATCCGCTCCGCAAAGGCTGCGGCTAGGCGATGCCGCTGGGCGACCCCCTTTGGGTACGGGGCGGCCACATCGCTCGCGCCATCGATTCGCCCGAGGCCCCAGGCCACGAGAGGGACGAGGTCTTCGCCCGCCATGGCGCCAATCCGCGGCAGCTCCTTGGACCATCTAGCACGACTTGATGCACGACGAGGCTCCTCGCCGCACGTACCCGCTCTGCGCCAGCGTCTGCGCGATCAGGTTGTCCGCTTCGTCCATCGCTCGAAAAGATATCGAAAGTAGACGCCAGAGAGAGCCCATTCATTGGCCAAAATACAAGATTTTCAACCAATCCAAAGGCACAACTGCACTGCACTTGGCTCAACGCTAGCGCAGCCAGCGACTAGCGTACTGCCCAAACGTGCTGCAGTGCTCATGGCACCAACGTCGCTGTACTCAACGCGGCCAGCTATTAGCAATTGCGAATCGTATACAGTGTATGGCGACGAAAACAGTGGAACGGCGCTGGTGAAATGGGCTCGCCAGGCTCCGACAACCCAGTGGCTGCGCCGACACGGGCCGCAACACTAGCACCAAGCGAGCGCAGCAGTACCTTGCACCAAGCGCTCCGCGATGGTGAGCTCGCATTGCTGGCGCGAGGTGGATCTTGGGCCTGGCGATGGCGCCGCCGGATACCATCTTTTTATCCGAACAGCCAACGACCATCCAATTAAAAATCTTATTGCGCGGCCAAGATGATGCTCAGCAGCAACGAGCGCGACTTCCTCGTCGCGGCCTTGAAGAACCAAAAGTCCGAGAACGCGGTCCAGCGCGCCGATGGCCGTGGCCTCCTCGAGTTCCGCCGCATGAACCTCTCGCTGCGCCGCAGCATGCACGAGTCCCAGAGCGAGTGCGAGTTGCAGCTCGGCCGGACGCGCGTGCTGGCAGTCGTCTCGGGCGAAGTCGTCGCGCCGTTCCCGGACCGACCGACCGAAGGCTTTCTTCAGTTTAGCGTCGAGCTCTCGCCAATGGGCGCGGCGATCTTTGAGCACAAGCAGGCCCACAAGGCATGGTCGGCCGAGCTCTCACGCATCGTTGAGCGCTCGATCCGCGACTGCAAGGCTCTCGTAATCTACACCCCGTGCATGTATCGCATGGCATACGACCTTCTTCTGTGCGCTAGGACACGGAAGCGCTGGCGATCGTGGCGGGCGAGAGCGTCTGGGCCATCAAGTGCACGATCCACGTGCTCGACCACGGCGGCAACCTCGTCGACGCCGTCTCGATCGCGTCGATCGCAGCGCTCATGCACTTTCGTCGCCCCGAGACGCTGAGTGCGTCCTTGCGTTCGATCTCTTGGCGCTCATTCGGAGAGTAGACGACCCGGACTGCGCGCTCATCCCGCTCAGCTTGCACCACATCCCAGTGTCCATCTCGTTTAGCTTTGTGCAGCTGGACGCTGTACGCCCGCTCTTGTGTCAAGCGGGTACTGATGGGACCATGCGTAGAACGACCAGGACGACCCGGTCGTGCTCATTGACCCGACGGACCGCGAAGAAAAGGTCGTCGACGGCGCGATCACGTACACGTTCAACTCGTTCCGGGAACTCTGCGCCGTCCACAAGATTGGCGGCGTCTCGATCTCGACCGACGTTGTGCTGCGCTGTGCCAACATTGCCGCGGCCAAGGTGCGCGCTCTTGCACCTCGTAGGCTCGACCAAACGCTCGTTTCTGCAGGCGGAGGAGCTGACCGACATGCTCAAGGAGGCCACCGAGACGGCCGACCGCGACGCGATCGAGCAGCGCCGGGCCCTCTTGCGCGGCAAGGAGTTTCACGACAAGTCGGTCGCCGCCCTCTCGACCCAAGTACGACCCAACTTGGTGCGCTACTGGAGGTACTAGCGTGCGATGTGTAGAGGGCTGTGCCGCTCGACGTGTCGGGCCTCGACAAGGCCATGGAAGAGATCGTGGACTTTGCGACGCTGCATGCGCCGATTCCGCTGCGCAACGACGACCCCGCGGTTAAGAAGGCGGCGACGCGCGAGCTCATGGCGTCGCTCGAGTCGTCCACAGGTAGGCCGCTGCACGACAGGGACCTCGGGACGAAGAACAAGTATGTAGAAGGTCTCGCCATCACGCAGGCCGCGCGCGACCACTTTCATCAGCTGACGCAGACGGTCCACGTGGCACCCAAGCCGGTGATGGCCGACACCAAGATGCACGACAGCGACAGCGACGAAGAAGAGGACGTCGTCATGCATGTGCAGAGCGAGTACTTGCCGTCGCCGCCCAAGAAGGTAGCGCCGGCGGTCGAGGACGATAGCAGCAGCTCGGACGAGGAAGACTTGGCAGCCGCCATCAAGCGCAAGTAGTGGTAGACTACGATCAAATATACGCCGTGTTCACTTTAGTAGAAGCCAGGCTGGCGCGCCAGGACATTTATTGACGGGTCGAGAGGATCATGTGAATCTTCTCGATCTTGGTCGAGAGCGAGAGATCGATAAAGAGGTCGGCGATCTGGACCTTGAGGCCGCCAAGGATCGTCGGGTCGACGACCGTCTCCAAGAGGAGCGTCTCGCCCTTCTGGATGCGGGCCTTCAACGCGGTCTGCACCTGCGCGAGCTGCTCCTTCGTCAACGGGTCGGCCGACGTAATCTTGGCCTGGACCTCGCCACGGTGGGCGCGCATCAAGCGGTTGTACGCCGCAATGACGTGCTTGGCGTCGCCGAGGCGGCCGTTCTCGGCAAGGACCGTGAACAAACCCGAGACGGGCTTGGAGAACTTGGCGGCGTCCATGACCTTGGCAATGTCGGCCTTCTTCTCGCCACGCGCGATCGTCGGGTCCTTCAGGAACTCGGCGAAGGTCGGGTTCTTGGCGATCTCCTCATGGATCGTCTTGAGCTCGCCCTCGACGGCCTCAAGCACGTTCTGCTTGGAGGCGACCGAGTAGAGCGCGTTGGCGTACTTGGCGTGGAGGCCGAAGAGCGAGAGCTTGGGCGCGTGCATCTTGGCGAAGCCGTCGATCGTGGCCTCGCCCGAGGCCGCGGCCGTGCTCATGGCGCGCTGGACGGTCTTGCGGAACATAGTTCTTATAGCTTCGTAGGGAAAATTACGCAGTCAGTAAATGCTGTGCCACACACGCTGGCCACTCACGTCGACTTTGCACTTTCGATTTTCCTCTATAAAACGATATTGCCATCAGCCCTCGCAATATATCTACTATAAAAGGTTCTTCGAACTGCTGCGACGATCTTGAACGGTCGCGTTGCCGACGCTTCGCTTGCGCCGAGGACAAGGTGTCTCAAGTGTCAACAAAGCAGAATAAGATGCGTAGTGGTCGGCTTTGCTAATGATTAGCTTGGCCCGGTGGACTGGTGTGAGTTGCAGCTTGGGCAACGGCTGTACTTCAACTTGAATGGGTTCGGGGCGCTGGACGCTGCGGGTCGGCACGACCCAAGAGCTGAGTGAGCTTGCAATCGCAGCGGTCTCTGCAGCGACGCGCCGTAGGGCGACAACCTCGACTGCTGCATCATCTTCATCTGGACTGTCGCATGCGGTGAAGTCTTCGGGCTCAGCTGCGACGTCGCTGTCATCGCGCCAACTGCACAGGTCGCCTTGCTTTAGTGGTGAAGCGATGTCCGACAGGCTCCACGCCGTAGCGGCATCAGCCATTATCGGTCGAGATAGATCCACGTCGTGGCGCCCCATGGAGGCTCGCTCGCTGCTGGCGCGAAGGAGCGCCGGGTCTACGAACGGTGCCAGGTCGAGGATTACGGCGTCCAAAATGTGCATGTTTTGGCTGGCGGCAGCGGTGCAGAGACGCTGCAGTAGCTGGGTCTGGGCCGCGATCGTCGCGTCGCGCGCGCTCAGGACGGTTGCCCAGTAGGCTTTCTCGCACGCGTGGCGCTCCTTGGTGGCCGCGGTGACGGCCGCTGCAAACTCGAGCTCCATCGTGACGGCCTCCAACGACTGCCACAGTTGCCGCACCTCGGTGTCCCCAAGGTTTACGCCGGGACTCGTCGGCTGGACGTCGTATTTGGCGGGCGGCGTGGCTTGGAGGCGAGGTCGCTCAATGCGGATCGGGATCTTCGCTGGCGGCTCGGCCCCCACGCGCACCTACAAAGGCGCGTCAGCTGCGCGCCATCAAGCATCGTCGGACCGCGCCGGCGGCCCGCTTGTGGCGGAAGCGCTTCATGACGCCGCCTTTCTCGCCCACTATAAATAGAGCGAACCTGCTACACAGATGGACGAGGTGAAGCGCCTCCGGATGCGCTCGATGAGCCTGTCGGGCACGGCGCTGATCGTGGCCACCGCGTCCTCCAAGAGCGACCACATCTCGGCAAGTGCGTCGCGAATACCTGTGCGTCGCCCGCGGACGCCGGTGGCGAGCGCCGACGCACCTGTCGAGAGCCGACCCGCGCCGTGCGACGACGTGCCGCCAAATGTGGAGCCGGAGACTCAGAACGAAGCGAGGCTGTGGGCCACGATCGATGGCCTCACCAGCGAGCTCGAGGCCGTCGCGGCCGTGGCGGCGGCGCGGGCGGCGGTGCACGCGGCCCAGTTGCACGCTCTCGAAACACAAGTGGCCGCCACGACCGCCGCGCTCGACCGGCTGCGCAGCGGCGTCTACGACACGGTCGCCGCCTGCTTCTTGCACGAGCTGCATACGGGCGAGGCCGACGCCCTGGCCGAGTGCATGGTGCACGCGACAGAAGGCGATGACGCGGCGCTGACGTGGATTCAAAATTGCTTTGGTCGACGGCTCCTTGACGCGCCCCGGCACCTGCCGCCGGACAAGGTGCCCGACACAGCCGTGCTCTACATGGAGAGCGCCGCGCGCGTCCAAGCAGGCATTGTCCCGGACGACGAAGACACGATGCCGCTTCCGACGCTTTCGCTCGAGGTGCGTTGGGCCATGAACCGTGAACAGGACTGCATCTTCTTGCAGGCGCCGTCGATTGCGTCCTTGGCCTCGCGGCGGTATCAGCCGACGTTCGTGGACCGGTCAGCGCCCTTGCGACGGTGCCTGCGTACGGTGTTCGAGCGACTGGGTGCCCCCAGCGAGACGCTCAAGGTAGGTCGCCGCCTCGTCGCACCAACGTGCTTCACGGACCACAGGTCGTGCTCGTGCACCCGCCGCTTTGGACAGCGTCCGAGCGCGCGCGCGTCTCGCGCTTGCTCTTGCACGACTTCTGCGTGCCGGCACTGCTGCTGACGACGACGGCCGAGGTCGTCTTGCGAGCGGCGGGCCTCTCGAGCGGCGTCGTCGTCGACGTCGGGCCGTACTCCACGACCATCGTTCCCATCTACAACGACTGCATCGTACGTGAGACGACGCGCACATTGCGCTCTACGGAGTGTCGTAGGTGGCCCACGCGACGATGAATGTGCCCGGCGGCCGCGATGCAGTCCTCAGCGCCACCTGGGGCGCTTTGCGCGGGCATGGCGCATTTGATGCCGTCCTCGACGAGGAAGACCAGCATGACGCGGCCGAGCACCTGCTGGTACAGTGCACGACAGCCGCAGCAGTCGATCCATGCACGCTGCGTAGACGATGCATGGGTTTGTGGCCTACGACGTGGCCGCCGAGCGCACCAAGCAGTACATTTTCTCATTCTCTCTAGCCTTGATGCTCATGCTACTATAGACCAACGGACGTGCACATGACGTGGCGCAACGAGCGCCTTTGCACGTCGTCGGCGGTGCTCTTTGAAGGCCCCGAAGAGCTCTTCCACCCGAGGCGTTGCGACGACGGTACTCGGAGCTCGCGACCACTTCGCGTGTTTAGGGTTCGTTCGTAGGCAACACGAGCCTCCAGGATGCGCTCATCTGCGCGATCGACCGCTGCAACCCGGTGGTGCGCGCCGACCTCGCCGCGTCGATCGTCCTCACCGGGTCGCTCACGTCTCTGCCGGGGTTCAAGCGGCGACTGACGCGGGAGCTGATTCTGCTGCGCCACGACCTCCTCGGGCAGCTACATCTTCACGACGGCAACGGGTACAGGGGCGCGTGCACGCTCGCGCGCTTCGCCCACGACGACGTGTGGATAGTAGGTTGAGACGAGTTTTCTTACAGGTTGCATCATCATCATATTCTCGTTGTGTACATACAGACAGGCGGAGGCTAGTACGCTTCGCCGCGGAGGAGGAGCGCCGCCGTGGTGAGCGCGTCGCGGTCCTTGGCGCTCTCAATGCCAAGAAAGTTGAAGTCGTCTTCGCCGAGCCCCGTCTGCGCAAATCGAATCATCAATCTATCAGTGTATCGAGAGCGAGGTACCTCGCGGATAAAGTCGAGCGTCCCAAAGCCCTTGGCCTTGAAGGTCGCATGGTACTGTGCGGCGCCGAGCGCGTGGAGCCACTTGTAAATCTCGTCGTTCGTGTCGACCGAGGTTTCTTCGGCAATGGCCTTGGACGGGCACGGCGACTGGTGCACGGCGACCTTGATCGCGCGTACAAAGAGCGCGACCCAGAGCTGCATCTCCTGGAGCGACGCGGCCTGGAACGCCCACTTGTTATGGAGGCTCTTGCTCTTGAGCGTCCAGCGCCGGGCCTTTTTCTTCAGGCGATGCATGAATGTCGGGATATTGATGCGGAGCCCGAAGACGGAGATGTCTTTGACCAGCGGCGTCGTTACCTGAAAGAGTTGGCACTGGTCCAAGGGCACGGGCGACGGCTTGTGCTTGATCTTCTGGTGCCCGTCGGCCTCGAGCTGGGCAATCTCCTCGTACACGGCTTGGGATTTGTACACGACCAGCGTCGAGTCACGCACGACCACGTAGCGCTGGCGCCAGCGACCGACGCAGTTGCGCAAAAGGAGCGCGCCTTCGTACGCCGGCGGCGCCTCGTCTTCGTGCACGGCGATCGAGAACCGCGACGACTCTTCCAGCACGGAGCGCACCTCGTCGTCGAGCGGGTCCGACGCTTCGGGCGTCGCGATCGCCGCTTCGACAAGGTCTTTCTTGAGGTCTTCGAGCCATTCGACCACCTAGTTGGCATGAGCTCACGGGCAATAAGCTGCAATAAGATACCAACCTCGTGGCTGCTGGGCCGGCCGTCGGGCTCGAACGACGTGCAGTTGTCAGCGAGGAGCACGAGCGACGGCGGGCAGTCGGCGGGCACGGCAGCGTGGAACTCGTCGAGGTCGATGACAAAGTTCTTGGCCGGAACGCGCAGGAGAAAGTCGTCCTTGTTGACCTGCGTCGAACGCGTCAGCTTTCATCCATCCACAAGATTGTACCTCACGCCGGCAAATGAGCTCGATGAGCACGACGCCGAACGAGTACATGTCGGCGCGGTCGTTGTAGTCTTCGTTGAAGTACATTTCCTAGGCACGCGTGTGGCCGATGCGGTGAGATCGAGAAAGCGTACCGGGGACATGTAGGCGTCCGTGCCGCAGAGCGACATCTTGCGTCGCATGCGCCCACCAGCGTTCTCGTCCGACGAGTACCCGTCGTGGCCATCGTCGTGGTGCACGGCCTTGCGCGCAAAGCCAAAGTCGCAGAGGCGGCTGCGCAGGTTGGCGTCAAGCTACAAAAGGGCGTGAGAGAGGTAACGTGTGCGAGATGGAGCGTACGAGGATGTTGGCCGACTTGACGTCGCGGTGGATGATGCTGCGCTCGTGGAGATACTGCAGCGCATCGGCGGCGTCCAGTGCGATCTGGACGCATTGCAGCCAGGACAAGGCGTCGCGCTTCTTGGTCGACTTCTTCAATAACTTACTCACGTCGCCGCCCTTGTAAAACTCGGACACGATCCACACCTCCTTCTTGCCCATGTGCTCGTACTCGCACGACCCAATGTACTTGAGCAAATGCGGGTGGTCGATCTGCTGGAGGATCGCGAGCTCGCGCAAGATGTGGGCATCCTTCGTCTGGCGCTTGAGGGCGACGGCCTTGCCCTTGTACGTGGCCGAGTACACAGTCGAGAAGGCGCCGTGGCCGATGATCGGGCCGAGTGTCAAGTCGCCGGGCACGAGCGTGTGTTCGATCGTGACGTCGACGTCGTCGTCCATGAGCGCTGTCTCGACGCTTGCGGTCAGCGTCTCGAGGTTGTTGTCGTCGGCGCAGCGCTTGTGGGCGGCGTCGCTTGTGCTGGTGGTCTTGGCCGGTCGGCTCGTGGGGGTGCTGGGCATGGTACGGACTGCGCTTGGTCTGGATCCAAAAATATGGTCAGCCTTTACGTGTTCTATCCGCAAAATGGGCCTATGCCAATCACACTTTTTTATCTCCGATTTATTGACACTTGGGATTTGTATCGCGTACAGTGAAATGCAATAAAATGCGGAGGGGGGGACCCATAAAACGGGCGAACACGGTCGCAATTCTCTCGAAAAAGAAAGGAATCGACGGAGGACGACGGCGACGACCACGCGACGGGCCGTGGTCGCCGGCCAGCATCGCAGTACCGTACGAGCGCTGACGCATGGAGTGCGATCGTGGAGCGTAATGCTTCTTGGGTGCTGAACTCGATGACGCAGCCAGATGCAGAGATATACATTCGCACGCAGGCGTCCGGTTAAGCCGACGCATCATCATGGACGAGACCCTACGGGCTCTTGCTACGGCTCTTGCTACGGCTCTTGCTACGGCTCTTGCTACGGCTCTTGCTACGGCTACGGCTGCGACGGCGGCTGCGACTGCGACTGCGGCTGGAGCTGCGACTCCGGCTGCTGAAGCTGCGCGTTCGCTTGCGGTATCCACCACTACAGTGATAGGCTGGGTTCGGGCAAGACAACCTCGGACATACCGTGGCGAGCGACTGCGGGACCGGCTACGGCGGCGCGGCGGCGACCGCGAGCGAGACCGAGATGGGCGGCGGCCACGGGGCACGAACGGCGACGGCCGGCGGCGGTCGTTCTGGAATCGGGGATTTCCGCGGGGCGGGCTTCTACGAGCGAGCGGCCAGCGTGAGTCCAGCACCACGTGCGGGTCGTAAGCTACCGTCTGCGAAAGGGCGATGGACCCCGGCGACCGCCATTCGGCGGAGAGCGGCTCCTATCAGTGACGCATGAGTTTCTTGCTGGGCGGCAGGCGTGTTGATAAACGTACCGTCGACGGAAGGGCGAGTTCGCGCGGCGATTGTTCGGAGGCGATCTAGGCACAGCAAGGTCGTGCTTTGGCCCGTATGGACGCTCGTCGTACCTCCGGCGAAAAGGGGACGGCCGGCGCCGGCGATCGTTCGACTTGCGACTCGGCGAACGCGACGGACTGCGGTTCGACTTGCGCTCGACCAAGACAAAGTTGACCTGGACCTTGTTGCCGTCAATCTGCCCTTCGTGCATGTGAAGCTGGGCTGTCTCGGCCTCCGCGCGCTTGGCAAACTGAATGTAGGCAAAACCCTTGGACAGGCGCGAGACCTTGTCTGTCTCGAGGTTCACGTTCTGGATAACGCCAAACTTGCCAAAGATCTCGGACAGGTGGTCCGGGTTGACGTTCCTACGCAGTTTTGACGAGCCTTGACCACCAGTCGCTCGAGAGTACCGTGTGAGGTTCGCGACATGCAGCGAGGCCCCGTCGTCGGGGCTTGGGCTGCGACTCTTGCGGCCCTTGGACGCGTTGCTGCGGCTGCGGCTCTTGCGGCCACGCGATCGCGAGCGTGACCCGGAGCTGGACCGAGAGCTGTAGCTCGACCGGCTGCTGCGGCTGTCGCTGCGACTGCGGCTGGCGCTGCGGCTATAGCTACGTCCTCGGCCGCGCGGCCCGCGATCGCGGCTGAAGCTCCGGCGAAGTCCGCGTCCTCCGCGGCCTCGCCCGCGGCTCGGGCTGCGACTGAAGCTGCGTCGGCCCATTGCGTGGATCTTTCTTTGAACCACACACTTCCCAGGACTATCCAATATCGGAGGTTCCACTCTATACTGTCAGAATGCATACTTGTTTTCAGAGGTCACGTTCGCTCTACCTGTGGCATTTAATACGACCGGAGCAAATAACCCACTGGTTTATCGCGTTTTATTCATTGAAGTCGAGCGCACCGAGCTACTTTCGCGACTGCTGTTCGTCCTGGCCGCCTTTCTACAAAGCGCTCAGCTGGCCGCCGCAGCTGACGCACCCGATGGCGCAGCGCAGAGCAGCTACGCGCTGTTCCGAGGGTATCTGGATCGCTCGTGGGCCTTTTCTGCACCTTGGAGCGCCGCAGTTGCGGGAAATTTGGCGGCCCTTGCATGAGTAGCATGTCGAGTGGCGCCAAAGACACACTGGCGACAGCTCTATGGGAAGCGCTACGAGAGAGGCGCCATCCCTGATGCGCCATCCTGGGTTCGAGAGCGTTCGAAAGACGCGAGTAAAACCTATACGTTAAAGCCTGGGTTAAACAGCAACATGGCGGGGATGCTGGAGGAGTACGAGCTCGGGGACCTCCTCGGGTCCGGGTCCTCGGCCCAGGTGTACTGGGCACAGCGCCTCCGCGACGAAGAGCTCGTCGCCATCAAGGTCGTCGACAAGCTCCAGCATGCGCAGCTCCGGACGCAGTCCAAGTCGCAGGCACGGTCCGAGGAGATGCAGGAGCTGGCGATCCAGCGCAGCCTGGACCACCCCAACATTCTCAAGATCCTCGACGTCTTCCAGGACGCGCGCAACGTCTTCATCGTGCTCGAGCCATGCGCGCATGGGTCCCTGCAGGCGCTCGTCAAGGGCAAGCGGTGCGATCCATCGACTCTCATGCATATACCGACGATCGTCCATGCAGGGCCGTGGTCGAGGATGAGGTCAAGCACTATGTCTACCAGCTCATATCTGGCGTCGACTACCTCCATCGCGCGCACATCATCCATCGCGACCTCAAGCTCTCGAACCTCCTCGTGACCGAGCATGGCACGCTCAAGATCGCCGACTTTGGCTTGGCGACGAGTGTCACCCGCCACGCGCTGCCATCGACGATCTGCGGGACGCCCAACTTTATTGCGCCCGAGGTGCTCCTCGGCAAGCCGTACTCGTACGCCGCCGACCTCTGGTCCATCGGCTGCATCGTCTACACGCTGCTGACGGGGCACCCGCCGTTCCAAGGCGACTCGGTCAGGTACGCCGCTTCTGTGTCCTGCAGCTTGAACGACGGGTGCTTTGCGGTAGCGATACGCTGCGCAACATTAGCGCGCAGACGTCGTCGCTGGCGTTCCCGCCGTTCGTGTCGTCGACAGCGCAGGACTTTGTGCGGTCGTTGCTTTGCGTGGTAGAGAAGCCTCATTCTGCATCCAAGGCTGGACGCGGGCGTAGGAGCCGGCCGAGCGACTGCCGTGCCACGCGCTGTCGCACCACCCGTGGCTCCAGCCGACGACCGCGCGCAGGAAAGCGGCCAAGACGAAGCGCGCTGCGCGCAGCCGCCGGGCACCGGCCGTCGTTGTCGCCGATTCCTCAAGCGCGTCGTCGTCGTCGCAGCACAGTGACTTGAGCGACGCTGAAGACGAAGACATTGCCAAGGTCTTTTGCTCTTTATAAAACGACTGACCCACTTTCCGAGATAGCTGCAAACCATGCTCGACAAGATCACCGCCAACGACCGCTGCCCTCCGCGAGGATCGGGGGCAGCCAGTAGTAGCGACACAACGGCGGTCGAAGACGAGTCGCTGCCGTCGTTCCCCGACAGCGTGGACTTTACCGTCGAGTACCACTCGATCCTGGACTTGCCTCCCGACGACATCATGGGCACGCTGCGCTGCACGTGGACGCCCGAGGCTTTGACGCTCCATGGCAGGCAGGGGGAGGTCGTGCGCTACTCTTTGCACGATGCCCGCGTCACGGGCCAGCTCCGTCACGAGGCGCATTTTGACGTGTGCGTCACGGACGTGGCGCCGAGTTCGCCGCGCACTCTGACGTGGGTGCGCCTCGCGCAAGTGTGCCTGTACCTGTACCTCGCCGCGCCCAAACCCATCGAGACGACGCTGCGTCTCTCGGACGATGTGATCGAAACTCTCGAGCGCAACGAAAGCCTCGAGCGGAAGCTCCGCGCGCAGCAGCAAGCGCCACGTCATCCCAAGACCGACTCGGATTCGGTGCGGTCGGCCGACCTCTTTAGCATTGGCCGTGGGGAGTGCCTCGCAGACGGCACCTTGCGTATCGCATTCGTCGACGGAAGCGAACTCCTCCTCGACGGCGGCGCGTCGACTGTTGAGTTTCGAGAGCCCGACGGCGGGCGGTACGAGCAGTATCCCTTGGGCGCCTCGGCCGTCGCGAGTATTCCGTCTACCATCTCGCGCAAGCTCAAGTACGTCTCGCTGTTTGTACAGGCCATGAAGAAGCAGCAACCGCGCCCCTCGTTCCGTGCATGAGGCGTGCGATGAACACTAGTGTAGGAAGCTGGACTCGTCTACTGTCAAGCCAATTATCAACTCAGCACTTATTGCTCTTTGACATCCTTATTGGTGGCCGGTTTCAGACGCGCTCGGATGGAAACTGACGCGGAGCCAACGCGGCCGAGCGAGGAGGAACCCTTGCCGACGATCGAGACGCTCTCTATCTGCACCGAGGACGCGCCGACGTCAGAGCCACGTACCGAGAGTAGCGACAACAACGACGCAGGTCCCTTGTTATACGACCCCAAGGACCACCCGATCGTCGAGGCTATGCTGGGCACCGTCGCCAAGGACGTCGACAACTTTTACCTCTCGCTCGACGACCTCAACGTTGGCGTCGTTCGGCACGTGGCGTCGGCGCTCTCGGCCCTCGCCGCGGGCGTGCCGGTCACGTCCGTGCGCAGCATGCGTCTTCTGAGCTGCGTCTTGGGCCTTGAGACGATCGGCGCGTGGATCCCGCGCTACGGCGTCGACTGCCTCCGCCCGCTCCTCAAGGCGTCCATTCGACGGCAGCGACACTCGCTCACGGACGCACCGACGCAGCTCGCGCTCATTCTGACGACCTTCAACATGACCTCGGCGGTGCTGAGCGTACGCGACGCGCTGCCTCGTCCAACGTCTCCTTCTTCCGCGCCTATCTCGTCACCGTCACTGCTAAGCTCGCCCAAGAAGCGGCGGCGACCGCCCACTGCCTCGTCGCCGCGGCAGCCGCGCGTGCCCCAAGAAGGCCTCCACGTGCTCCTCGCCGAGGTCATGCACAAGTACCAGCACCGAGCTCTCTCACGCAAGCCGCAGTTTAGCGTTGCTAAAGGATCGACGAACGCAGCGACGGCCGCGTCTCGGCGGCAGCGGTCGCTCTCGTACGGCAACACAAAAGGCAAAGTCGCGGCTGCTTCCACTGCATCCTAATATACAGCGTCTCTTCGAGTGTACTCATCTGTGGCAATGGGCGTGGCGAAACGGGCGTCGGGTTCACTTTTGGATTGAGCGGTCGCCGACAAAAGCCGCGATGGCCAACTAGTGCGTCGCCGAATTGCCACCGTGGTGCTCATGGCGACATAGCACGTTTGATACGAAATGGCAGTCGGCCATGACCGAGCTCAACGAGCAGGTGCACATTGAGGACCACACGCTCGACGCCGAAGAGGGCCAAGAGGTGCAGCCGCCGCCGGACGTCTCGATGCTCGAGGCTTTCCAGCACTACGCGTGCCTCTACATCAAGTACGTGCAGATCTTTACGACGCTCGAGGAGTGCTACGACCAAATGGTGCACCCGCAAAAGCGCATCGACGTCAAGAAGATCATGGAGCTCGTCATGGTACATGCGCCACCGTCCGTACATGGAGCTAGAGTGGTCTAGACGCGCGTGGTCGAGCTCAAGCACGACCTCGTCAAGTGGAACCCGCCGAATCCTGACGTGCGCACGACGCCGGAGCAGAACTTTCCGTGGGAGTACGTCAACCTCGACGACCTCCTCGTCGACCTCAAGCTGCCGCCGAGCCTCCTCGAAGTGCCCGTGCCACGCTACTTTGTCGAAGACAGCAGCGCTGAGCTCAAGAAGCGGGATCGCGTACGAGCCCCTCGTTCATATCCTGCCTCAAGCCACTACTTGTCTAGCTCGTCAAAGGCTACATGAAGCTCAAGCTCGGCGTCGAAGCGCTCTACATTGACGACAGCGACGCCAGCATCTCGCTCGCCGACGCGGTACGCTGGCTATTCCGTGCAAGTGACGCAACTCGGATCTAGATGTCGCTGGACGAAGCGCTGCAGATCATCCAGCGCAACGAGCGCGGGCGGCAAGGCCGACAGCGCGGCCTCCTTGTGCACGAGCTCCGCGAGGAAGAGAAGCAGCGCCGCATCTACGACAACACGCAGACGCCCGAGATGGACCCGGAGCTCGCGGCCGCCAACATCCAGCGCGTCTTCCGCGGGCACAACTCGCGCGGGAAGGCGACGGTCGAGCGCGACGAGGAGCTGGTGTTCATTGGCATGAAGCCGCCGGTCGTCGACAAGGCGCTCGAGCTCGAGGCGGCGCTCGCCCTCGCCAAGATCAAGCGCAAGACGCAGCAAGCCGACAACAAGGACGAGTACGAGAAGTCGCTTGGAGATATCCACGAGACGGTCGCGTCCGAAGAAGGTCCGTTCATGAAGGAGAAGCTCCTTGAGGAGCGGCGCAAGTGGATCTCGGACATGATGGCGCTCGGGCAGCTGCCCGAGGACCTCGCGGGCTACTACCTCATGATCAACCCGCCGCCGCCCGAGGCCGAGCCCAAAGACGACGCCGAGTCCAAGGGCAAGAAGGACAAGAAGGACGACAAGAAGGGGAAGAAAGCCAAGGAGGAAAAGGGCAAAAAAGGCAAAAAGGACGAGAAAAAGGTCGAAGCCGAGGCGCCGCCCGAGCGCCCGCCGCCGCTCACGGGCCCGAGCGAGCTCTGCACCAACATGGCCGGCGGCGTCGAGATGTTTGAGAAAGTGTGGCTCGAGCGCGACGAAGCCGACAATTTCCACCAAAAGTACGACATTGACCTCGCCAAGGACGTGGTGCGCAGCCCGGTTGAAGCCCAAGTCCGGCAGCAAGTCGACGAGATGCTCGTGCTCCAGCTGGCCAACATCAAGGCGCAGCTCGAGGCCGCGGCGAATGGGAAGAAGAAGAAGGGCAAGAAGGGCAAGAAGGGCAAAAAGGGCAAGAAGGGCAAGAAGGACAAGAAGGGCAAGAAGGGCAAACCGCTGCCCGGCGACAAGATCGCTGAGCTCAAAGGCCGGACTCCCGACACGATGCTCGCGATCCTCGTCGAGCAAAAGATCGTGAGCAACGTCCGCCCTTGCCACGTGCACGACTTTGTCGGCGAATTCAACTACCTCGGGACCGTCTACCAGAGCGCGGACCGACGCGATCGCTTTGGGAATTGGGTGCCGCAGGACCCGTCGGCCGCGCAGCTCCGGTACCATTTTTATAGATTTATTGATGTTTGATGGAGAGCGTAGGGCGGCCATCGTCGAGTACGCGGTGCTGCCGCTCGGGTCGCTCCCCGTGCGCGAGAAGGTCAAGAACATTCGGTCGCTCTTGCTGTATGGACCCAAGGGCAGCGGGAAGACCATGATGGCGCGAGCGATCGCCCACGAGACCGGCGCGCTCTTCTTCAACCTGTCGGCGTCCAACTTGATCGGCAAGTTTTCCGGTACGTGATTGGTCGCGTTTTGAAATGTATCAATCTATCAACACGCGTAGGCAAGAGCGGCCCGACCAAGTGCATTCACATGGTGTGGACGTTGGCAAAGGCGATGCAGCCCGCGGTTATTTACATGGATGAGTGCGAACAGATCTTCGCGCCCGGGAAGAAGAAGGCGTCGGACGGCCCGACCGGGTACCGCAAGGATCTACTCACGTACCTCAAGTCGCTCACGGTCAACGACCGCATCTTGATCATCGGCACTTCGTCCAACCCGATGGCCGGCGAACCCAAGGACTTTCGGGCGTTCTTCGACAAATTCCTCTACTTTCCATACCCCGACTACCCGTCGCGCGTCCTCCTCTGGCGTCGCTCCATCATCGACACGATCAAGCTGCACACCCCGACCCCGTATGGCATATATTTAGTATCAATTTATCGAGTCTGATATTGGGGTAGGGCCGGCGTGCGCCTCCCGGACGAGCTGGACGTGAGTACACTGGCGCACATTTCCGAAGGGTACTCGTCCGGGTCGATCCGCGCTGCGGTGGACCAGACCTTGACGGCGCGCCGTGTGAACCGGCTCGAGAAGCGGGTGCTGCGCGAAGACGAGTTCATTTCGGCGCTGTCGCGACAGACAGCAACGTTTGCCGACGACAACGAGAAGCTCAAGAACTTTACGGCGGTCATCACGGGGCTCAAGGAGACGCGCGAGAAGATCCGCAAGGCCGCGCTCGGCGACGGCGACGCTGCGGACGACAAGAAGGGCAAGAAGGGCGCCAAGGGCAAGAAGGGCAAAAAGTGAGCAACCGACTCCTGTACAGACGATCTTCGAGCAAACTATCACTTTTGCATGGCGGGTTACAGTACTTATTGTTGGAAATTACTTTCTCTTTCGCATATAGTAGTCCTTGCTATCTAGGACAATAATTGTCAGTGAGAAAAAGTCTAGTTCAAACACTAGTAGGTTTAGAAAGAACATACTATGGACGCCACGTCAGTCGTGCCGGACGTCTCGAGCCACCGACCACGCAGGATATATGTCGGCTACGACCCCATGCGGTATGTTTGCTACTGTACGACCATAGTTCAGGCCCTTGCTACTACAGACTCGAAGCTCGATCGTAAAGACAAACTGCATTACACGTAGCAGTGACGGATGATGGCGAGGGCTAGGGCTGGGGTTAGGGCACAGCGTCGAGCTCGCGCAGGCGTCGCGTGAGCATTCGCACCTTGCTGGCATCGCTGTCGCGCTCTTGCAGCGCACGCAAGATCGCAAAGCTGTTGGCGTCGTAGTCGAGCTTGGTAAAGGTTCCTTGGACGACGTCCTTGGTCTCGTATTCGCTCAGGCGCAGGCGCGTCGGGTGGGCGACGACCACGTCGCGGGCGGTCGCGCACAGCGGTTGCGCGTGCGTCCACTCGAGGACGACGCGGTCCTGTCGCGGCGCCAGTACAAACTCTTGGAGCTCGGCGCAGCAGTGGCAGTTGCAGTCAAGCACCAAGTCGCGCTGGCTAAAGTCCGGCAACGGCGCCGCGTCACCGGCAAGCATGCGACGAGAGGCCGTCGCGATTTTGCGGTAGAGCGCGACCTTCTTCGGCAGTCGCTGCTGTAGCTTGGTAAGGACTGTCCAGACCATGGTCCGGTGCGCCGCAATGTCATTGGCGGCTGCGTCGAGCCAGTGCGACACGAAGCTGTCGAGGAGCGCTGGCGCGTGCGCCTCGTACACGTCGAGCGCATCCAAAATGAGCAAGCCGAGAACGTCGGTGCTACTGACGGTCGTTTGCGTTAGCTGCGCGTAGTGCGTCAGGAGCACGTTGATCTCGAGCAGGATCTTGTGCAGCGACACGAGGTACGCGAAGATCGCGACGCACGGCCCCACGTCGTTCGGCGGCGTCGTCTGGAGGAAGACGGCGATCGCGGCCGCCAAGTACGGTCCCCACGCGCAATAGAGCCGACGTCGCAGCATCTCTTCTGTGAGCATCTTTTGCGCGTCAAGGACTCGCACCATCGCGACGATCGAGGATACGGGCGGGCCAAACCCGATCGAGCCGTCGGGCACTTCGGCGAGCACGGACGTCTTGAGCCAGTCGAGCGACAAGTCGTGTGTGTGCTGCAAGGCCGCGTACGCTGGCGTGAGGGTGCGCAGTGGGTCAAAGAACCCCGGGTACATGGCAGCCATGGCCTCGACGCGCAGCGTCGGCAGCTGGTACTCGAGCGTCGTGCGGACGAGAGCATCCGGAAGCTGTCCTTGCAGCCGCGCGCCGTCGAGCGGGCCCCGCCAGAGGTAGTGCTCGAGAGGAATGCCATCCCGGACGATCGCCATCATGGTGTCATACGTCCCATTCGCCTCGTCTTCCTCGTCTTCGTCGTCGTCGTCGTCCTCATCTGCATCCTGCTTGAGCTTCGGAACCTTTTGAGCAACGCACGACTGCAAGAGGGACGCAAAGCCGTGCTGGACGTACTCGCGTGCGAACGGCGCATCGAGGCGAGGACAGACAGGCGCGACCGAGACGCCGGCCAAGCTCGCGAGGAGCCGGTAGCCGAACGAGAGGCCCGCCCACGAGGCGCCCCAGCGCAGGAGCACGACGCTAAGCGCGTCGATGAGCTCTTCGGGGCCAAACTGCTGGAGGGCCGCGTGCATCGCGGGCGCGAGCGCCTCGAGCGGCATCTCGTCGCGGACACCGACGTGGTTGCGCCAGAAAGCGTTGACGAGCGACGCGTCATCAAGTGCGTTGAGGCCGTCGACGAGCGCCGCGCAAAAGGTCCGAGGCCCACCGAACGGCGCCCAGACGATAAAGTCGTGCGGCCCGACAAGCTCAAAGATGGCGCGGGCCAACGATGATAACGTCAGGTGGCCGCAGAACGTTCCGTCAGCGTGCGCGGACCGTTCGTGGAGCGTGCGCACCGCGGCGTCGATGCCGACGAGACGCACGCGGTGCGTCTTGCGCCAAAAGACGAGGCCCGTGCTGCGGTACGTAAAGGTGGTGCTCTTGACGTCCCCGTTATAGAGGAATGCCGGTACGTCGACGCCTTGAAGCGTCAAACATGGCAGATGCAGCGTGGGGTGCAGCGTCGCCGACACCACACTGACCGCCTGCTGCGCGCTCGGCTCTCGGAACAGCGCGAGCGCCACGTCATAGACGTTGGAGGCCACGAGCGCCTGGGCGAACGCGAGGTCCCGGCCGTCAAGGTCGTCGAACGAGTTGGCGTAACAGCCGTCCTTCAAATGGTAGCCCATGACGTTGTACTTGGGAGAGAGCGGCGAGGTCGCCGCGGCCACGAGCCGCGCGATCGCTTCGTCCATGGGCGTCGGCGTCGGGAGAAAGGCCATTTGCTCGTTAGCGTACACAAGGTGGTAGACGGCCAGGACGCGGTGCCCCTTCGTCACGGGCGTCGTCGTGATGGTTGCTGCGAGCGTTGTCGCTGCAAATGTAAAGCGCGTGAGGGTCGAGCTCGCCAGCGCTGTCCAGTCGTGGACCTTGTCCTCATAAGTGAACGAGACGACACCGCCTTCCACCTGCGACGACAATGCGATGAGCAGCGTCCCAAACGTTCTCGGCGACCGTTGGGCGGGCGCAAGCACGGAATTCGAGCCGACTTTGTCCACGACAAAGCGTGAGAAGACCGCCTTCAACACGACGGTGCACCCGAGTCGGCGGCGGACGTACGGCAGCACGCAGCGCTCGATCGTGTCGGGCCAGTCGGGGTTCATAAACGAGACGCGCGGTGCGGGCACAATCCCCGACGGGTACGCAGCGAGGACGGCGTCGGCGTCGGCCGATCGCAGCGGGAGGGATAGTCCTTCTTTGAGGCCAGTGACGCGCACGAGCGGCGGCACGTCGTACGGCAGTTGATGTCGCAGTGCAAAGTCGACCGGCGACGGAAGCTTGCGCAGCACGGCTTCGAACGGCGCCTTGTCTGCGTCCAGCGGAGCCCCTTGACGCGATGGCACACCCATGAAGCAAGTTCGGAAATGAGGCATTGGCGGTCGGCGCTCTCTCGTTGGCCACGTCTGGCGTGCAGGGTGTGGCCACTCAAAAGGTCGTTTCACTGAACCGATTTGAACAAGTGTCGATGACGCACCGCACGTGTTGCGGCTGGCGAGGGTCGAACCGCCGGCCGACCGATCGCGCTCCTGCAGCCGCCATCGTCCAGCAAGAGTCCGAGAGTCCGTGACTGATGCGGATCAGCTTTGCTCGTTGTTGATTGGTCACATCATTCCAGGTAGACCAATCACGTGTCGGAATTTGTGTTGACCAATCAGCGATCGACATTGAGTATCTTGTTAAGCCTCGCTCTGGCGACAGTCCACCTGTGGCAGAGCTCTGCAGTGGCTACCTGTGGCAGTAGTGCACCCGCGGCAGTAGAAGGAGCGCTAGTACTCTACTGTTGCTACTGCAGTGTTCTCTACCTCCAGCTGATACTTCTGCTGGAGGTCCTCATCCCAACATGTCTGGCTGCCAGCAGCTTCAACATGCACAGCTGCACGTTCTTCAAGCCACGCTCGCTGCGTTTCTTGAGCTGCGATGCTAGACCATTACTCTATATAGGCCTTGTGCATGAGGCGGTATGTCTAGCTTTGAAGCGGTCGCACGAAGCCACCACAAGGTGCTTCAACATCTCGTCGCAGAGATCTTCGCCCACAGTGCACCAGTACGAGCTCCCACGGCCTGTACCTTCCATCTGCGCCCCTCGCCGTCGACCGCCTCGCTGCTGCGCACTCGAAAGCTCTGAAGTCGCGACCGAGGTCACCACCATTGTGACTTGGGGTCGATAATAAATAGTGTTAAATAAGAAATCTGTCAGCTGTCAGCTAATAGCAGCGGATGCGCTCGTGCCACGGCAAGTCCAGAAGGTAGACGTCGCCTGCCCACTCGACGCGCTCGCGCAAGGACGCGTCGAGCTGGAGCAGCTCGTGGGGCGTGAGCGCATGGTGCAGCACGGCGCCCGTGATGCGCATGCGGTAGACGCAGACGATCGGGCGCGTCCACAGCAGCGTCGCGTACTGCAACGGGTCGGTCATCCACGTGATGTGCATGAGCTTGTAGAGCGACCGCCGGCCGGGGTGGAGCTGGATTTGCGCGTGGACTTTGCTCAGATACATGGACGTCTCGCGCGCCGACGCATGCCACGCCGTCGTAAACATACTCCGGTGGCAGAACCGCAGCAGCGTGTACGGCATGGTCGTTGCGTACGCGACCTCGTAGCGCGTCAATAGCCGGACGCAGCCATAAATTAAGAGCCACGAGAGCAAGAGGTTCTTGACGTCCGAGCAAACGCCCCAGAACCGGTAGTTGGTCGGCAGCGCATGGAGCTCCCTTATGAGCGCCATCTCGTGACTAGCAACGACGCGGCGGACGTCAATGAGGCTCGTATCACGAAGCGCAATGAGGCGAATTTCAAAGACCATTGAGAGAAATGAGATGAGCGGAAGGAGGTAGCCGCGGAAGCCGTACAGCGCTTGGCGGTGGCGGTCACTACGATGGAGAACGAGGATCGCCTTGACGCCAAGGCTGAGCACCCAGACGTTGCGCATGTGGCACGTGAGCAGCAGAATCAAGTCGTACACCTTGCGCTCACCAAAGGAGAAGGTCCCGTTGAGCGTACCGAGTTGCATGTAGATGGCCAAGTACAAGAACGGCGCGTCGATCGCATGCGCTAGTGTAAACACGAGCACGGGCAACCAGCTGCCGTAGATGACCACTTGGGCCGGAATGCGAAGCCACATGGTCAGTGCTGCGTACAGTGCTTGGAGGAAGGGCGCGTTTCGGTACTTGAGCTCGTGGCGCCGTGCGACGTAGCACCCATAGACGAGCGCCAGTGTCCGGCCAATGTTGTAGAGCTGGCCAAACGTGCGCAAGCAAGCGGTGAGGCGGTAGTACGCGCGGGTATTCGTGCGCCCGAGACCGCCTTCGTACCGGTAGTCGGACACGTACACGGTGGAGCAGTTGATTCTTCGCGCGACATTCGAGCAATTTTGAATCCGGAGAAGGGTCACGACATCGAACGCGCTGAGGTAGCTTTTCGCAAAGCCGCCGGCCCACGGACGCAGGTCGTCGCTTCCAACGATGAGCGCCATGTCGACATGCTGCGTCGTACGGTCGGCGCGGCGCTCGGCGGCTTGGAGTTGCGCTTGGATTGCCGGCATGAGGCGGACGGCGACGCCACCTTGCACTTGTATCAGTCCAGTGTGTCAAGATGGCTATAGGTTCCTACCAAAGGTACCAAAGTCGGTCCACGGCTGCTCGCAAAAGAACGCCAGTTGATCTCGCCGCGGATCGCAGAGGTCCGTGGTCGACGACGTCACGTACTGCGTCTGCACGCGCCGCCAGTCGCGCTCCTTGATGCCCCCAAACGCAAAGAGGTCGTTGATGATATCGACAAAGTAGTAGCTGACCCGCCACGAGCAGCTGCCGTGGGCGTGCACCGCCGTGACAACATTGTCGAGCATCCCAAACAAGTCCTCCGGGCGCACGTTCGAGCTGGCGCAAGGACGCGCGTATGCCAAGCACTCGTGCCTAGTTCGTTCCTATAGATCTTATTTCAAGTTTATAGTGTGTGTACCAGCCAGCAACGTCGAGGGACGCGACGACCGTGCGGAGACCGACCGAGCACGTGTCAAACTTGTAGCTCCAGACGGTGGCGAATGGACTCGAGCTCTGGACCGAACCTAACGCGATAGTTCAACATTGAAGCGACTACAAGCCTCAGGACGACGCACCGTTGACGTGGCGCTCGATGGCGATGATCGGGTACGCGTACGGGCCAAAGTTGGCAAACTGAGTCTCGGTCGTCGCAAAGTACGGGAGGTCTCTGAAGCCGTACCCGCTCCGTGGAATGTCCGTGAAGAAGAGACAGTAAGACGCGAGCGCCAGAAGCACCTTGGACCACGTCAGCGGCACGTCGACGTCGAGGTCGCTGACGCTCGGACCGCGCCGGGTGCGCTGGAGCCGTCGCATGGGTCGCCCGTTTCGACTGTGGTTTCGCGAGCGCACTTTCGGCCGATCGGTTTCGCGGTCAGTAGCACTGGATGCGTTGGGCCCAGGGCAGGTCGAGGAGGAAGGCTTCGCCGACGTACTCGAGTGTCGCGTGCAGCATCGAGTCTTGGGTCTTGAGCTCGCGCGGCGACAGAACATGGTGCACGACGGCGTCGGAATGCTTGGGCTTGTAGACGTACACGATTGGTTGGTTCCAAAGGAGGCAGAGGTACTGGATCGGGTCGGTCATCCACGTCACGTGCATGAGCCGGTTGCGCGAGAGCCGCGTCGACGTGAGGTCGGCTTGCGAGTGCACGCGTCGGAGCGACGTCGGTCGGGACTCGAGTGGCGAGTGCCACGCGGTGCTGAACATGGTGCGGTTGCAGTGCCGCAGCAGCGTGTACGGGACATGGGTCTCGAACACCAGATCTTGCTGCAGCAAAAGACGTCCGAGAAAATAGGTGGCGACACATGACAGCGAGAGCGTCTTGATGTCCGAGTAGACGCCCCAGTAGCGGTAGTTGCTCGGCACCGAGTGCAAGCCGCGGACAAGCTGCGTCGACACACTTGGGGCAAATGGCAGCACCGTCACGAGGTCCGTGTTGCGCAGCGCTTTGAGGCGAATCTCAAACAAAATCGAAAAGAACGACACGAACGGGAGGAGGTAGCCGCGGACGCCAAGGATGCGGTGTGGGTGCCGCGGGTCCCGCATGAGCAGTACCATCTTGGTGACGAGGCTGAGCAGCCACACGTTGCGCATATGGCACGTGAGCAAGATCGAGAACTTGTAGAGCTTTGGCGCGTCGAGGTAGTACGTGCCGTTGATGGTCGCGAGGTCGATGAAAATGGTAAAGTACAAAAATGGCGAGTCAACCAGATGTGCGAGCACGAACACTAGCACGGGCAACCAGCTGCCGTAGATGACCACTTGGGCGGGAATGCGCAGGTACATGGTCAGAGCTGCGTACAGCCTTCGTTGCAGCGACGCATGTTTGTACGACGCTTCGGCACACCGCGCAGCGTAGCACCCAATGAAGAGCGCGATCGCGCGGCCAATGTTGTACATTTGCCCGAGCAGTCGAAGGCAGAAGAGCAGCTGGTAGTACCGAAGCGT
>NW_008246105.1:410560-478915 GCF_000281045.1 Saprolegnia diclina VS20 | reverse complement strand
TTCTCGAGCATCGTAAACACCTCGCTGGGCGAAAGCATCTCGCGTGTACACTCGGATGCGTACAGCAAGCACGGATCCCTATACGAGCTCGATCGCCACTCCTTTGCAGCCGTGGCCTCACCAGCCAGAGACGTTGCGCTGCGAGACAACTGTGCGAAGCCCCAGGGAGCACGTGTCAAACTTGTAGCTCCAGACTTTGGCGAGTGGGACCGACCCGGTCACCGATCCTACGTTGCCGCATTGTAGGGGCATGGCGCGACCAGGCGTGTACCGTTGAGCTGCTTCGTCATGGTCATGATCGGGTAGTTGTACGGGCCAAAGTTGGCGTACAGCGACTCGGTGGCCGCACGGTAGCCCGGTGGAAGCGTCTTGAAGCCGAACCCGCTGCGCGGAATGTCCGTGAAGAAGAGCACGTACGACGAGCACGCAAGCACGACGCGGCGCCACGTCAGCGGAATGTCCGCGTCAAGTCCCATGTCGGCGCGTTCGTTTTGCGTTTGGCTTTGGACGACCGCCTGTCTGCGCTATTTATAGCAGCCAATCACCGCGTTCGTCGGTCGTCAATGGTCAGTTTGTCATGCAGAGCCGGCGCAGGTCTTGGCAACGCGAGAGTCCTCGCTACCTTGCGAGCTACCGCGGTGTTGCTGGCCCGACGCACCCTTGCTGGCTCAAATGGGGTGCGAGCTTCGGAAAGAGGGCCCGAGCGCGGTGGTGGGCACCGACGTTCGCTCTTCTGCTCACCACGTCCTTGCGACTTGAGCCGTCGCCGATTTCTTATCTGGAGCTAGTGGCAGTAGATGCGGTCGGCCCACGGCAGCTCCATCATGAGCACTTGGCCGATCACTTCGACCGACGCGCTCAGCGAGGCATCTTGGCGCGCGAGCTCTCGGGGTGAGAGCGGGTGGTGGATCCGCGAGCCCGTGGTCTTGTGGCGGTAGACGTACACAACCGGTTGGTTCCAGCGCAGCATGATATACTGCAGCGGGTCGGTCATCCACGTGATGTGCATGAGCGCGTTGAGCGACTGGCGCATGCTGCTGAGGTCCGTCGCCGGCGCGACGGCTGCGGTCTCTGGCGCGAGAGCATTCCAGGCCGTGCTAAACATGCTCCGGTTGCAGTAGCGCAACAGCGTGAACGGCACTGTGGTGCGGAACCCGAGGCGGCGCCGCAGCAGCCCGCCAAAGATGATGTACACGGCGCTCCACGACAAAAAGAGGGTTTTGATGTCGGAGAACGCGCCCCAGTAGCGGTAGTTGCTCGGGATCGCTTGCATTTCGCGGACTAATGTCGTCGACAAGCTCGGGTTTGCATGTACCGCCGAGAGAAGGTCTGTGCGCCGAAGCGACGTCAAGCGAAGCTCGAAAAAGATGGAACAGAACGAGACGCACGGAAGGAGGTACCCGCGAAAGCCGAGGATCGTCTGATGCCGGCGCTGGTCCACAGCGAGCAAAATACATTTGGTCGCAAGGCTGAGCACCCAAACGTTGCGCATGTGGCACGTGAGCAAGACCCAGAACGAATAAATCTGGTCCGGCGTGAAGCGCGTCGCGCCATTGAGCGGGCCGAGCTGCATAAAGATGCAGTAGTACAAGAGCGGCGAGTCGATCAAGTGCGCAACGACAAAGACGGCGACGGGCAGCCAGCTGCCGTGGATCACCACCTGCGCCGGGATGCGCAAGAAGGTCCGCACCGCACACACGAGTCGTCGAAAGAAAGATGCCGTGGCGTACTTGGGCTCGGCCGCCCGCGCCCAGTAGCACCCGAGGAAGAGCGTCAGCGCCCGGCAAATGTTGTACGTTTGGCCAAAAAGCCGTAAAATGTGCGTGATACCGTAGTACGTCATCGTATTTGTCTTGGCAAACCCGCCTTCGTACCGGTAGTCCGAAACAAAGACGGTCTCGCACGCGACGCTGTTGGCGGACGAGCAGTTTTGGACGCGAAGAAGCGCGACGACGTCGTACGCGGACGCAAACGACTTTGCAAAGCCGCCGCCCCACGGCCGAATGTCATCGATGGCTTCGAGGATGACGAGCTCGACGCGCTGGTGGCTCGCATTAGACGCGTTGACTTTGGCTCGGAATTGCATTCGAATGTCGTCAACGATGCGGCCCGTGCTCTCGACGCCTATTCACACTAGAAAGCGAGGAACGTGGGGTTCGAAGCGAGTACCGAGTGCGCCAAAGTCGGTCCAGAGCTGCTCGCAAAAGAAGGGTCGCGTCACGCACGTCGGGTCGCAGACGTCAACCTCCGGCGATGGAACGTAGTGCGTCCGCACCGTGCGCCAGTCGCGCTCCTTGAACGTGCCGAACGCAAAGAGGTCGTTGATGATGTCGTAGAAGTAGTAGCTGACGCGCCACGTGAGCGACGGCGCGGCGACGACCGCGGCAACAACATTGTCGAGCATCGTAAAAACACTCTTGGGCGTCAGCATCGTCGTATTGCACTCGGCTTCGTACACGAGGCACGGGTCCCTAGGGGTACACTCTGCAGCGGCTATAGAGTCTAAGCTCTGTACCAGCCAGAGGCGTTGCGCTGCGAGACGACCGTGCGCAGCCCCACGGAGCACGTATCGTACTTGTAGCTCCAGACTTTGGCCAGCGGGATCGATCCGACGTAGGCGCCTACATGACGCCAAATAAGCTCTGATACGAACGAGGCCGTGGCCGCACCGGACGTGGTTTTGGTGATGCCAATGATCGGATACGCGTACGGTCCAAAGCTCGAGTAGAGCGACTCGGTGGTGCTGTGGAAGCCGCTGGGAAGCACCGGGAACCCGAGGCTGCTGCGCGGAATGTCGGTGAAGAAGAGGCCGTACGAGATCACTGCGAGGAAGACGCGACTCCACGGCAGCTTGATGTCGGCGTCAATGTCACCGCCCATACACGCGTCGGTTGCCGCCTGTCTCGGTGTGTCAGTTTCACTGGCAGTAGATCCGTTCGCGCCAAGGCAGTTTCATGAGCAACGCCTGCCCGACGCCTTCGAGGTGGTCGACATCGCCGTGCAGGCGGCGCAGCTCCCGCCATGGCAGCGCGTGGTATATAATGTGGTTGGACGGTGCCACGCGATAGCGAAACACGACGGGCTGCGTCCAGAGCAAGAGAACGTACTGCAGCGGGTCGGTCATCCACGCAATGTGCACGAGCGCATGCAGCGACCTGCGCGCCGCCGAGACGCGGCCATGGCACTGAACGCGGCTGTGGTACAGCGACCCGTGCGGTGCGACCGTGTGCCACGAGGTGCTAAACATGCTGCGGCTGCCAAAGCGCAGGACCGAGTTCGGTACGTTCGTGTGGAAGCTCAGCGGCTGCCCGAGGAGACCGCCAAACACCAAGTACACGGCGCACCACGAGATGAAGAGGTTCTTGACGTCCGAGTAGACACCCCAAAACTTGAAATTGCTGGGAATCGAGTGCAGTTCTCGAACGAAAAGCGTCAGGCCGCTCGGGTGCGCAGGGACAATGCGAAGCACGTGCGTATTGCGGAGAACAATGAGGCGGATCTCAAAGAGCACCGAGAGAAACGAGACGACTGGGAGGAGGTACCCGCGGAAGCCGAGGATCGTTTGGCGCCGGTGGCGGTCGACGGCGAGCAAAATGCCCTTGGTCACGAGGCTGAGCACCCACACGTTGCGCATATGACAGGTGAGGAGGACCCAAAAGGTGTAGATCTGACTCGGCACGAACCGGGTCGACCCGTTGAGCGTGCCGAGGTCCATGTAGATGGTAAAGTACAGAAACGGCGAGTCGATCAGGTGCGCGATCGCAAAGAGAAGCACGGGCAACCAGCTGCCGTAGATGATGACTTGGGCGGGAATGCGGAGACCCGTGCAGAGCGCGCCAAGAAGCCGCTGGCGCAGCGACGCATTCAGATACTTGTCTTCGGTGCACCGCGCATAGTAACAGCCCGCGAGGAGCGTGCAGGCACGAACGATGTTGTACATCTGGCCAACGAGCCGAAGTGCGTGCGCAATGCCATACCAGTAGAGGGTATTTGTGCGCCCGACGCCGCCTTCGTACCGGTAGTCGGCGAGAAACACCGTCGAGCAGTTGGTGCGCGCGGGGACGTCCGAGCAGTTTTGGACGCGGAGGAGCGCCACGACGTCGAACGGGCTTGCGTACGCCTTGGCGACGCCGCCGCTCCACGCGCGAAAGTCGTCAAAGGACTCGACGATCGCCATATCGATCCGCTGCGTCTTATTGTCGATACGGTCTTCCTGCAAACGCAGCTTGCTCTGCATGTCGTCGACGATCCAGCCGATGCCCTCGACGCCTACCAGACACCAAGTCAGAACAGAGTGCTGAGTCGTCGAGATGGCGAGCGAAATGGCTCGTACCGAGCGCGCCAAAGTTGGTCCACAACTGGTCGCAGAAGCACGGTCGTGGTAGATGGGTCGGGTCGCAGATGCGCGTTCTTGATGTCGGTACGTAGTGGGTCATGACACTCCGCCAGTCGCGCTCCTTGAACGGTCCGAACGAGAAGAAGTCGTTGATGTTGTCGGCAAAGAGGTAATTGATGCGCCACGCAGCGGTGGGTAGCTGCGCGATGCTGGAGACGACGTCATCGAGCATGGGGAAGAGCGTTGGAGGGTCGACGGTCGTCGCTGGGCAGTCGGCCGCGTATAAGAAGCAAGGGTCCCTACCAATCCCATGTCCAGCGCTACCAGAGCAAGGATAAAGATACCAGCTCGTCATGCTGCGGGAGGTGACGAGCGTGCGCAGGCCCACCGAGCACGTGTCAAACTTGTAGCTCCACACTTTGGCCGTCGGCGACGAAGCCACGATCGAGCCTACACGCCTCAGCGCACGCACTCGCAAGGACTATTGTACCGTTGGGAAGCCGCAGCATGGTGATGATCGGGTAATGGTACGGGCCAAAGTCCACGTACGTGGTCTCGGTCGCCGAGACGTAGCCGGCAGGAAGCGTCGCAAAGCCCAGCCCGGACCGCGGAATGTCGGTGAAGAAGAGGAAGTACGAGCCGACTGTGAGCAGCACCTTGCGCCACGTCAGCGGGATGTCGACGTCAATGTCGTGCTCCGTCGGACCCAGCGACGCGGCCATGGCTGCCATGACTTGTGCGGGACGTCAGCTAATTATACGCGCCGTTTCGCAGGTGCATACAACTTGATACGTTGCCTTTCTGCGACAAAACTGGTGGTGAGAGCCAATCAGATATGAGCTAATTGTCGTATCCAAGTACATACATGAGCACTCTCTCTTGCCCTCCGCCGATCTTGTCGGTTGAGGCCTCGTGGCCCTGGAATTACGCAGTATTTGACAAGGATTGGAGAGAGCTACGAGATTCAGTTGTGGACGCTGCGACAGCGTACGGCTCGGGCATCGATGTCACAGAAAACTGGGCGCGATGGCAAAACCCTGGCATGTCCCACAGAAGCTACTTGATTAAGGTAATTGCTGTCCCTGCCAAACAGCCTGGACGTGTGCCATTGGCAAGAGGCGATGAAGGCGCAGCGGAAGCCAACCAAGACGGCGGCGAAAGCACCGGCGCGCCGCCGGCCCGAGTGGAACGCGTACCTCACCGACGCAGCATCGTACCAGCTCAACCAGGACCAGCTTCTGAAGAAGAAGATCCAGATGCTGACCAAAATCCCGACCGAGCTGCCCCGGCGCGCCATGCCCGCGCCGGCCATGCAGCGCGCCATGACGGCGCCGCCGCAGCAAAGGGATACCTTCCAGCACCACTTGCGTCGTCCACCCATGCCGATGCTCTCGGGTGATCTCCAGAAGCAAGAACTGCAGCGCGAGATCGACCGCATGGACCAAATGCTCGTGTCGCTCGAGCTCCAAGCCAACGAATTCGACGAGAGCGCGGTGGCGAATGATGCGGATCACGAGGTTCGCGCTCATCATGACGCTTACGAGGGCAACTATCTCGGTGCTGACAACACAATGGACACAACGACGGCGCAGCTCGAAGCGAGAGACACCAGTCACCACGTCATGGCGCTTGTCGAGCAGGTTTTCGCAGCCTCGTACCTTGCATCGAGGCTGACAGCTGTGCATGGATGACTCTAGCTCCAGCAAGAACTCCAGCGCGAACGCGACGCCCGCCTGCAGCAAGACCAAACCATCCAGAAGCTCCACGAGGTACGTCTCGCCTTGACGGTACGGCGACTCCGTACACGCGTCGTAGGACTTGCAATCGCTCACACATGCGCATACGGCTCTTCGCGACGACTTCAAGCAAGCGGTCAAGCACATCGTCAAGCTCAAGCACACCGTGTCGCAGCTCTCGGGCGACTCAAAACCTGTGACGCCAAGCCGTCGCGACACCTCTACCTACGGCGTGCCCAACCAGGAGAACGTTGCTCCTGGCTACTACAATCGAGAGAGGGCTAACTAAGAACAGAGGAGTTCGTTTGCGTTATCTACTTCTTCTACTACGAACTCGAGTCAACGGTCGACGGCGTCTTACTCGACGGCCAAGCGCTCCTCGAGGTACTTGACCGTCTTCTCCGAAAGGACGAGGATGTCCTTGTGCAGGATCGAGTACACGTTGACCTGGTGCTCGCGGAGGACGTCGACGCGCGCGAGGTTGCGCGTCGCAAGCACAAAGTTCTTGGGCGCTTCCTCGCCGTCAACGAAGAGCGCGTCGTCCCAGCCCTTGGCTTCCAACAAGGCCTTCATCGACTTGGTCTTGCCCGTCTACACAAAAGGCCGATGAGACAAGAGACTAGGTGGCAGCATTGTCTAACCTCGACGTCGAGCTCCTTGACGATCGCCAACTTGCCTTCGGCGAGCTTAGTCGAGAGCGCAACGCGGAGGCCCATGGCACGGACTGCACACGTGCATGAGTCGAAGGAGCTTTACAGAACATAGGACGTACCCTTCTTGGGCAAGCTGTACGAGTGGTCGCGCACGACGGGGCCGTGAGCGCGGTAACCACCTCGCCACTGCGGCGGACTGGGCAAGGCACGCATGAGGCAACCATGGCTGCGAGAGGCGAACGTACCGGATGTTGCCGACACGGGCGCGGCCCGAACCCTTCTGTGCCCATGCCTTGCGCGTCGAGCCGCTCACTTCCGAGCGGGTCTTCGTCTTGTGGTTGCCCGACCGGCGGTTGGCCAATTGCCACTTGACGACGCGGTGCAAGATGTCCTTGCGGATCGGGGCGCCAAAGACGCTACGATACGCGCATGAGGTCTTGAAGCCAGTTGCATCTTGTCTACCTGCGGTTCAACGCGAGCGTGCCAACTTCCGAGCCGTCCGTGAACGAGAGGAGC
This sequence comes from Saprolegnia diclina VS20, assembly GCF_000281045.1. Lineage (NCBI taxonomy): Eukaryota > Oomycota > Saprolegniomycetes > Saprolegniales > Saprolegniaceae > Saprolegnia > Saprolegnia diclina. The sequence goes on along the minus strand of NW_008246105.1, from coordinate 471,674 downwards.
TTGGCCTGCACGTTGCCAGCCGCGTCAAAGGTGAGCGGCTCGCGGGTCACGAAGCGAGGCTCCGGCTTGGGCTTCTCCTGGGCCAAGAGAAGGTTGGCGGGCAGCGAGGCAGCCGCCGAGAAGGCGCGGGCGGGCGCCGCCACGCGGAGGGCTTGGAAGGCACGGACAAGCGACATCGCTATTTACGAAGAAAGCTCGAGTTGGTTGGTCTCGCAGTGTTGGCCAGCCAAAATATTGCCTCCGGTAATCACAGGATCGTCCATTACCGTACATTCCCATCGATCTTGATATATTACAGATACCAAAAGGCGTACATTACAGTACAATGTACGTGTACGGGTACATTGATGGGATCTGCCGCAATTAGTGTGAGGTGCGCACACTGCGGCGCCGCTGGCCGCCAACAGCGCTGTGTGGGCCTGCGCACGTTGACGCCGCTCCTGGAGATCCTCAAAGGTAGTGTAATTATCTGGGCGCAGTGTGGGAGTGCGCTGCGCAGGCGAAGTGTGTACAAAATGAGATGCAATATTGGAAGAGTCGCGTGCGAGCATAGATACATTTGGGTTTACTGAGCGCCGGGGAATTGGACTGCAGGATCGTAAAACTTGGGCTGTGCCTTCTTGCGCGTCGAGCGACGAATCGTTTGGAAGCCGTCCTCGTCGACCGCCGGCGTGTCGTCGACTTCCATTTCACCGCCGTTCTCGGCGACCATGGCCGCGCGCTGCAGAAACTCTTGCTCCTGCTGGATCTTGGCGCGCTTCAGGTCGATTGCGAACGTCGAGGTCTCGAACTGTTCCTTGAGCTGGCGGATGCGCTCGATCTGGCCCTGCTTGCACTCTTCGGCGCAGGCGCAAAGCACCTTGGCCACTTCGTCGACACTGCCATCTTCGCACACGAGGCCAAACTCGCTCTCAATGTAGTCTTCAATGTTCACGGCCAAGTCGTCAAAGAGCACCTGCTTCTGGTACTTGAAGAGGTGGAGGATTTCCTCGAGGAGAATCTCGCACTTGCGCTTCATGTCGCCGCCGCCCCACTCGCCTTCCATGGCCATGCGGAGCGCCGTCCATCGCGCAAGCGTGAGCTTCACGCCAAGCTCAAAGTACTCCCACTGGTTCGAAGGCGGCGCCTGGGCGGCCACGATTGTGTTCAAGATGTCGGACATGCTGCGGCAGATCGCGTTTGGCACCGACTTGGCGCTTTTTCAAAGTTTATGACCAGTCAATTGCCTCTTTCTGATTGGCTACCTGCAACGTGTTTTATACACGCAATGCAACAGGTGAGAGCGGAACGTGGACCAAGCGTCTGGCTCTTCCGTCCCATTCTTGCGTGTGCAGTGACCAGCGCTGCACAAGTAAGCGAAGAGCAAACAGCGCAATTCCATCTCGATGCTTGCAACACCATCGTGCTAGTGGTTTAAAATGGGTACGTACATGCATAGAAGCGCACACGCAGAGCTTATTGCACCATGAAAACGAAAGCGAGACGCTCCCAACATCGTGAATCGTCCGCACGGAAGAGCTCCATGCGTCCACACGATACTGGTCTTGGGTCCATTGGCAACATTTGGGTTGAAAAAGCGTGCTTGGTCCAGCATGACATTTCTCTTCATCCGCACCTGGCCCCCCTGTCCTGGCAAGGCATGAGAAGGGGTCGAGTCCAAAGCTCTCGGATTTAACCCCCGTGAGCATCCCTCCATTTCAAAAGTCAAACAGCTCGACCTTCGACTTGGCATGTACACGCAAGAGCTATGGCAGATTATCCCAGCCCCTCATCGCAAGGTTCAAGGGGCTGAGGACTCTCGGATGCCACGTCAACACGACCAAAGATACAGTGTTTTAAACAGAAAGAGCAAACACTCCAGCTACCATCTCTCCCGAACCGGTTCGGCTTGTCCACTATTTTAATTGCCATTGCAATCGGTAGACTTGATATTTGTATGGATTGCCTGTACTTCAATAAAATACTGGCGGCGTGTCGCAAGTGAAATGTGGTCCGGATACTAGCGTGTCCATTTTCAAAGGAGTGACCTGATTCGCGCAGTGACGATGATGCGACCGGAGCCGGTCGAGACGCCCGCCGCCTTCACGACGGGCCCGGCGATGACGCCCGTGGCCGGCGCCAAGGACGTCTTTGAGGACTCGGAGCTGCTCAAGGCCTCGGAGAAGAACACGGCGGACGACGCCGGCATCGACGACATTGAGCTCGCGAGCACCAAGAGCTCGACCAAGAGCGACGCGGAGCTCATTGGCAAGGAGGCGCCTGTCGAAAAGGAAAACAAAAAAGAAAAGTACGAAAAGAGCGGTGGCAACGGGCGCAAGTACCTCGCGGTGCTCGCGACGCTCCTCGTGACGTCGGGCGTCGTTGTCGCGGTGCTCAACCCGGACCAGGTGTCCAAGGCCTGGGCGACGGTCACAGGCGCCAAGAACGACAACTCGACGACCCGCCCTGCGCTTCTGGGTGTCAACTCGTCCTCGAACGCGACCCACGGCTTTGTGACTCTCACCCCAACGACGGTCCCGACGCAGGCTCCGACGCACTCGGATGTGACGTCAACCCCGTCGACATCGGCCCCTTCGACACCTTCGCCTTCCACCTCTGCCCCGTTGACGCCTGCTCCGTCGACGACCAAGCCGGCGACTGTGGCGCCAACGCCTAGTGTTTCGTTGAACTCGTCCTCGATCGTCGTGTTGCCCGCTTCGAAGACGAATGCGTCGGCGGACACTACCCCGACAGTAACAACAGTGACGCCCAAGCCGACCACAGAAACGCCCAAGCCGACCACACAAACACCCAAGCCGACGACGGAGACGCCCAAGCCGACGACGGAGACGCCCAAGCCGACGACGGAGACGCCCAAGCCGACAACGGAAACCCCGAAGCCGACGACGACGACCCCGAAGCCGACGACGACGACCCCAGCGCCGACGACATCAACCGCAGCGCCTACATCTGCCTCAGCAACGACCAAGGAGGTGGCTGGGCACATCTTTGTGGTCCCGTCGAACATCTCATCGTCAGACTCGACGAAGAACGCGTCTGCGCCGCATGATTCCGTGTGGGGGCCGAAGGAAGGCTCGTCCAGCAGCAGCTCCAACGCGTCCGAGCCAACGACTGTGCCATCGCGTTGGAGCCACCCTTAACGTGTCGACGAGGATGTCCTGTATATAAACCTCGTTTCAATTACCGTAGATTAATGCAGCTTGACTACGTCTACAGTTGGCGACCAAATGCAATCAACATAGAAGACTTTGAGGAGCACGTCATTGGGCTCTCAAGGTCAACCGTTAACAACTTTGAATGGCGACCAAACGCCCCACTTCTAGTAGCACTTGGCTGCTCTAAGGTCTTAGACGCTTATGCAACACTGGCATCAACAATAGATAGACAAAATGTACACGTTCACGCACTTGCTCCGAGTTTATGGCGCACTGCCGTTAGAGTTTTGTGGAAATTCAATGCTATACATGTTGTCTGCATAGAGCCATCCTCGACAAAGCAGCGCACAGCTCCACCGAGTGCACCTGCAGGAAACGCTTCCTCTTGCGTACTTGGCTCCGTACCGAGCCCCGAAATGACAGCTTTCGACGCTATGTGTGATGGGCTTAGAGACACCGTCACCAGTCGCGTGGGAACATGCGTCCAACGAACGACCCCAGTCGCGTGGGAACATGCGTCCAACGAACGACCACTGTGCTCGTCTGCAGGCTACTAGCAACTGTACCAACGCTAGTAAGCTCCAACTTCCTCGTGATGATGGGGTACATGTATCTTGTGCGATAGTCGAAGCGGTCACGATCGACGACGCAGTCCAAACTGCGCTCACTCTGAAGCTCGTCGAGGCGCAAGCCCAGCCACGGATGCCCAGAGGATTCCCGTCTTTTCAACAGCCGCTTCCATCGTCCTACATCGTTGTGGGCCGACTGGGCCGGCTTCGGGGACCTTCCGGCGCCATGCGGGCGCCGGCGCCGGATTGCGCATCGGCGGCGCCGCGGAAACTTCCCCACGCGCCACGCGACCTCAGGAACACGTGCTGCAATGCGCATTCACCTTGACGCGTGTCTGATTGGCCCGCGCCTTTTTATCCGTATCCGGACGATCCACGGGCGTGGCAGAGGAAGGCGCATTATTAGAAATCTTCGCTCCGACCCATGTCGACGCCGTCCAAGTACCTCGCCGTCTCGAACGCGCCGCCGGTCTACAACAGCAAGGAGGAGCTCAACGCGTACTTTGGCCAGTTTGGCGGCTGCTTTGTGGCCGAGACGCTCATCGCCGCGCACCACCAGCTCATCGACGAGTACGTCAAGGCGACGCAGGACCCGTCGTTCCGCGAAGAGCTCGAGAAGCTTGGCCGCGACTACATTGGCCGCCCGACGCCGCTGTACCTTGCGAAGCGGCTCACGGCGCTCGCCGGCGGCGCCGACATTTACCTCAAGCGCGAAGACCTCGCGCACACGGGCGCGCACAAGATCAACAACGCGATCGGGCAAGCGGTCTTGGCCCGTCGCCTCGGAAAGCGCCGTATTATTGCCGAGACGGGCGCGGGTCAGCACGGTGTCGCGACGGCCACGGCGTGCGCGCTCTTGGACCTCGACTGCACCGTGTACATGGGGTATGAAGACACGCAGGTAACACACTCCACCCCCTTTGTACTCGTCCTCATCATCTTTCCTAGCGCCAATCGCTCAACGTCTTCCGCATGAAGATGCTCGGCGCCAAGGTCGTGGCCGTCAAGTCGGGCTCCATGACGCTCAAGGACGCAGTGAACGAAGCGCTCCGCGACTGGGTCGCCAACGTCGACTCGACGCACTACATCATTGGGTCGGCGATCGGCCCGCACCCGTTCCCGACAATCGTGCGGGACTTCCAGACGATTATTGGCCGCGAGATCAAGGCCCAGCTCAACGAAGAGATCGGGCGCCTTCCCGATGCCATTGTGGCGTGTGTCGGCGGCGGCAGCAACGCTATCGGCATGTTCCACCCGTTCGCCAAGGACAACGACGTTGCTATCTACGGCGTCGAGGCCGGTGGCGAAGGCGTCGACACGGGTCGCCACTCGTCGACGATTGTCGGCGGCCGCATCGGTGTGCTCCACGGCACAAAGACGTACGTCATGCAAGACGCCGCCGGCCAGGTCATCGAGACGCACAGTGTGTCGGCCGGTCTCGACTACGCTGGCGTTGGCCCCGAGCACGCCTTCCTCAAGGACTCGGGCCGCGCGACGTACGTGAGCATCACGGACAAGGAGGCGCTCGAAGGGTTTCAAATTTGCTGCAAGCAGGAAGGTATCATCCCTGCCCTCGAGAGCTCCCACGCGATCTCGTATGGTCTCAAGCTGGCCGCTGAGCTCGGCCCTGGCAAGGTCATCGTTATCAACGTGAGCGGCCGCGGTGACAAGGACATGCTGCAAGTCGCCAAGGAGCTTCATGTGAACCTCAACGACGATTTGACCGACGACCACGCGTAACGACAAAGCCCTAAAAGTATATATGTGTTTGCACGCACTACTTTCGTTCGTACGTTGTTGCGTCGCTAGATTGCACCATCAAACCAGCTACCGCAGAGGCATCGTTCTGAGCTGCCACGTCATATCGACGTATGTGATTGGTGCTTTCCGGACATGTCGCATATAAACTGGCCAATCACACACGAGTACACGGCCCTGCGTATCTTGGGTTACAAATTCTCGTGATAATGCCGGCCGGATCCATTGTTGGTCGTCGTGAGCGTCTTCTGCGCTTGGTCTTCGAGCTCTGGGATCTTCTCGTACTGGCGGCGGTCGGCTTGGGACTTGCCCGACATGTGCGGCTCGTCCGGCGGCGACGTGCTCCAGAGCGTCCAGAGGAGGAAGTAGAGCACGCAGATTTCCATGAGGTGCTTGGCCATGATGAAGAGGAACCACTGGGTCGAGCCGGTCGGGATCGACGCATCAAACTGGAGCTCGTACATGTGGTATGTCATCACGAGGGCAAAGCACGCATTCAGCAGCAGAAAGAGGCAGCAGATGAAGCCCGTGCGCGTGACCGTCTGGATGCGCGCAGTGGTCTCGACCTGGCTCACTTCGAGGATCGCGATGAGCACCGTGCGCATGCGGCAGGCAAAGATCGCGACAAACACGAACGTCACGAGCGAGAGGACGACGACAACGATGTCGTTGTACATGAGCAGCCAGAGCGAGTCGATGCGGCTGCAGCCAAAGAGCGCAAAGCCCGTCGAGACCGCAATGCCGAGGAGGAAGCAGAGCGTCGCAAACACCCGCATCGGGTACGTCGGCGCGTCCTGCCGGTCAAACGCCCTACTCCAGTATCAGCATCCGACCACTCCGAAGGATCCGGACCCATGCAAGATGTCGGCCCAGAAAACCACCATGAGGATGAAGACCGTGTACAGGATGTACGTACCGGCCATCTCGGCGATCTCGGAGATGAAGAGCATGTACCAGCCGTCGTCAAAGATGTAGACGCGCTGCGGCACGTAGCCCGAGACGTGCACGCTGTAGGGTGTGGCGTACCATACCGAGCGCACGAGCGCGGCGAGCGACATGAGCGTGAAGAAGCCTGTCGTGCCCGGGTCCCGCGCCGAGCCGCTCATGTGGCAGCAGAGCACCCAGAACGCGAGCAGCGTTGCGATTGCATAGCCGACCGCGAGGAAGGTATCGAACTGCTTGTAGTGGAACTCGAGGTGGATCACGGGCACTAGCGGCGCGTGAGCCTCAAGCGCGCGAGGTTCCGACGTACCGATGGTGGCGTTGCCGCTCATGGTCCCGAGCGATGATGCACGAATATCACACCTTGAACCCGGCGCCAATCCTGCGAGACTTGATACCCTTTTAAATTGCATGTCGCCAACATCAGCCACTTCATCACGCGAGCCGGACGTCATTGACGACGCTACTGACCAGGATCATCACGTGCTCGAGGGCCAAATCGATGGAGGTACGCTTGGGCACCTGGTTGACGCTTAACATCGTTGCTGATTGTCATGCGGTGGGAAGAGAGAGGTCAATCGCGTTTAACTCTATAAATAAATATAACGCCTGGACGATCTTGGCAAAGTCCTAAAAAGCACTTTCTCCAAAGCCCGAGAAGAAGCGAGAATGGACCGTGACTTGGAACTCCCCAAGTGTTCTTCATGCGGCGTCAAGGAGGATGCACAGCTTGCGACAGGTGTGAGTGACCTTGGAGCCTGACTCTGCGAGCGATGGTCGCTCGTGGAACGGTGTCAACCTCCTTGTCGAACGAGTGCGCTCCCTTGTATGTCGGTCGCGATGGGTTATATGCGTTTTGAGAGGTTTAACGCTTTAACGCCGGTGCCTGGACTGCGAGGGCCACTCGATTTGTGCAGCGCAACGTGGAGCGCTGTCGGGGCGCATTAAATTGCGAATAAAAATATGCGGCGTTTGCAGCACGAAGCAGCGTCCATCAGCAATAAAATTTCAAGAAAATCCATTTTTAATAGACTGGGCGTGGTGGCTTTTTATGTATTTTATTTTGGGCAATATATAATGCAATGGGGTTGAATATTTTATTCAATAACTATGGAGCCGGGTCATGGCATACATAGAACGAGCTATTTTAAAAATGTCGTAGAAATAGACACATTATAAAATACAAAGGGGGATGAAAACCGCTGCCAATTTAATGCCGGAAAGGGCAGCCCCAGTCTAATTTTGGTGGTCCTCGAGCCCATTTCGCCATCGCGACCCGAAGGAAGAAGCAGCCAAGATGTCGTCGCAAGCAGGCTTGAGCAAGGAGGAAGAGCAAGTGAAGCTCTTCCAGATGAAGAAGCTCATCAAGAACCTCCAGGCCGCGCGCGGTAACGGGACGTCCATGATCTCGCTCGTGATCCCGCCCAAGGACCAGATCTCGCGCGTCGCGCGCATGCTCCAGGACGAGTATGGCACGGCCTCGAACATCAAGTCGCGCGTGAACCGCCTGTCTGTGCTCGGTGCTATTACGTCGACGCAGCAGCGCCTGAAGCTGTACACCAAGTGCCCGCCGAACGGCCTCGTCATGTACTGCGGCACGTGCATGACCGAGGACGGCAAGGAGAAACGTCTCAACTTTGACTTTGAGCCGTTCAAGCCCATCAACACGTCGCTGTACATGTGCGACAACAAGTTCCACACGGAAGCGCTCGGCGAGCTCCTCCAGGACAACGATCGCTTTGGCTTCATCATCATGGACGGTAACGGCGCGCTGTACGGTACGGTCGCCGGTAACTCGCGTGAGATCCTCCACAAGTTCTCGGTCGATTTGCCCAAGAAGCACGGTCGCGGTGGTCAGTCCGCCATGCGTTTCGGCCGTATCCGTCTCGAGAAGCGCCAGCATTACGTGCGCAAGGTCGCTGAGACGGCGACGCAGATGTTCATCACGAACGACCGCCCGAACGTCACGAACCTCGTGCTCGCCGGTTCCGCCGACTTCAAGAACGAGCTCAACCAGTCGGATATCTTTGACAAGCGCCTCCAGGAGATCGTGGTCAAGATTGTCGATGTCTCGTACGGTGGCGAGAACGGCTTCAACCAGGCGATTGAGCTCGCGGCCGACACGCTCTCGAACGTCAAGTTTGTCCAGGAGAAGAAGCTCATCTGCAAATACATGGAAGAGATCGCGATGGACTCTGGCAAGTACTGCTTTGGTGTCGCGGATACCATGAAGGCGCTCGAGCTCGGCGCCGTCGAGACGCTCATCCTCTGGGAAGACCTGCCGCACCACCGCATCTCGATGCGCAACAACCAGACGGGCGAGGAAGTGCACAAGATTCTGTCGCCGGCCGAGGAGAAGGTCGCGGCCAACTTTATGGACGCCGAGACGGGCGAGACGCTCGAGGTCACGGAGAAGGAGCCGCTCGTCGAGTGGTTTGCCAACAACTACAAGACGTTTGGTACTGCGCTCGAGTTTGTCACGGCCCGCTCCCAGGAAGGCTCGCAGTTTTGCCAGGGCTTTGGTGGCATTGGCGGCATTCTCCGGTGGCAGGTTGACTTCATGGAGATGGAGTACGAAGGCGACAGCGACGACGACTTTGACGACGACTCGTTCATGTAAGTGCAATTTATTAGGCCTAGAGGACTCCGATCTCGAAGTACTACGCGTATTACTAACCGAGACGCTAACTATCTCCATCATTCGTGTCCACATATATTGTCTACTAGCGCCTTTGCGTTGAACGCAATGACTAAAGTCTTCTGCCACAAGTCCTCAGATCTTGGTGGCAGCGTTCCACTAAGATCTGAGGACGTAGCGTCCAATACAAGCAGACCAGACCGTTCGGACATGGGGCCACTGCAAGGTCGGATCCGACGGTGTGGTCTTCTGCACTACTAGTACGACAGAGGTCCCAGCGCACGCCTGCTTCGCCGATCAAGCCCGCTCGATGGTAGTACTACAGCAGACTGTAGTCTCTGCAAGATCCATTGACAGCGGGACACATGTGGTAGCTGCGTCCCTTGCGACGTCGGTGGCTTCTGCCTTGGCACGAGAAGAATGATGTGGATCGCTTGACTGCCTGCCATCTTGCCCGCTCGTTGCGCCACGTCATCGGCCCATGCGTATCGAATGTGAGAGGTATGTTCTTGTAACGAGGGCGGCGTGGAGCGTCAACCACTTTGGCGATGCGGGAGAACTTCAAGGAGGCGTGCGAAGAGGTCGCGGCCGCGGTGCTCGACGGCGGCCACTTGACGCTGGCGGTCGAGGAGAAGGTCGCGCTCGCCATGTACAAGATCGACGAGACGTGCGCGCTCGTGGACTCGCACGCGGAGATGGACCTCGAGGCCGAGCACGAGGCGAACGTCCAGCTGCTCCTCGACCGCTGCGTGCTGCTCCAGCACCACTTTGCCACGATCGACGACATGGAAAAGATCGTCGACGACCTCGCGGTGGCTAGCCGCAAGCTGCAGGAACGCATGGACTACGTCAAGAAGCACGCTGAGCCTATTCTGCATCCGACGCAGCTCTCATCGATGCTCAAGCGGACGCTCACGCTGGGGCGCAAGGTACGACGAGTTTGGGGGCAATGCCTCGACACGACTTTATGCATAGAAGGCCAGCCCCGAAGGCGTCGCGTGGGAACCGGTCACGTTCATTCCAGACGTCTCGGCCTCATTGCGCGGCCTCGACAAGCTCATGCACGGCAACGACAGCAACGACGAGCTCAAAGCCGCGTTCAAGACGCCGTCCATCACGGAGTACCAGGAAGATGCCATCTAATGTTAGCGTTACTAAATCGTCGATGCTTGTATTTACTTTATGGGTCGACGCGCGGGGAAGATTGCAGACTTATCCTACGGTACCCGCCGAGTGCTAGCATGCCCATCGTCTTCCTCGTCGTTCCGCGTCGCCACCAATCGTACATGTTGCCTGTACGTCGCGTGTGCCATGGAGGCTGTCTGTGTCGTGGTTCGATGCGTCTGGCGCCGCTTGGAAGCGTACAGCGCGATACCACAGCACACCATCATGATGAGCAAGACGACGCCTCCGTGCTCCCCCTGCCGCACAGGTGGTCGTGCTCGTGATGATGGCAACGCTTGCAAAACCAATGTCTCTGGGGCAGGCTCGTCTACTGGTGCTAGGCTGTCGTTTAGAGTGCGTACGACGATACAAAGGAGCATTCATACGTGGCGGGAGGCGTCGCGCTATAGCACGCTGCTGGTCCAAGTAGTCGGTGCAACTGCTATTGACGAGCATGGCGACCTCGTCGATTGCGCTCTTGGCAGCGAGTCGTAGCCCTTGCATGGAGGCTAGTCTCGCAGCCTCGTAGTCGGCCATGAGCTTGTCTAGTCGCGAGTGCTGCGCGACAGCAGCGTCATATGCGTTCTTGAGCGTGGCGGCTTGGTCGCGGATGCGCACGAGCCGCTCGGTGCGCCGCGCCTCTTCCTCGAAAGGAACCTCTGCAGCCGATGAGAGCGCCTTCGTGTGCAGGTATGTCACGGCGTATGCGCCAGCGCCAAGCAAGGTCAGCAGCGCGAGGTGCGACTCGTCGTCCGTCATGCCACTGCTGGACGCTTCGAAAATGCAAATTTCGAAACCAATTCGCATCCGGATAACGTGGGAACGTCACTCCATTCGGCATGTGCCGAATGCCAGCAGAGTGCAGTTGGCCCAACGCTGCAAAGCCCACGACAGGGAGGGATAGATATTACCCCTGACGCCAGGCTGGTCTGTCGTGAAGACCACGTAGAAGCGCATGGCATTACTACCATAGCTTCTGCCATGCGTCCAACTGCCTGGTCGGGTCGCCTTGTTCAATGTGGCACATGCCAAGTGTAACTGCCCGTAAATTATTACCATCGTAACTGCCCGTAAATTATTACCATCGTAACTGCTACGCCATATTTGAAGCCGCGCGGGTATGGACGGGCTCATCGCCCGCGGGGCCATCTCGAGCGTCTTGGCGCAGGTCCGGCATCTCGGCGCATGGACGCTCGCCTCATGCGTCTCTAGGCGCGCGCGTCGCTCAAGCACCCGTCGCGGCCCTTCACGCCCAAGACTGGCAGTACGCGGGATCCTGGATGAGGCTGCATGATGCAATGTGTATTAGCACGCCCGCTCTTCTACGGCGACGACTACCGCCCAAGCTCTCGCCCAAGCTCGACGTTCTCGACGGATGCCACCGAGTTTGAAAAGCCCAAGAAGAAGCGACCGTCGCGGCGACGAGGTAGGCACGACGAGACACTGCAAGTATCTGAGGACAGACGCAGACAACCAAGAGGTCGAGGTCGTGACAACGCCCATCTCGACGGCAAGAGGCGACCGTCCGCAGTCGTCCATGAGCGAGTACGAGCCTAGCAGCGGCGAGAAGGCGTTCGCAGCATCGAGCGGTCCCGATGCCAAGGCTATATCCGACAATGACGACGAGAACGAGCTGACAGCCGTCTCAACGATTGTAACGCAGTGGTTTTCTCTGAAGCGCACACGACAGTGGACGTAGGAGGCGCTGGCGGACCGGCTCGAGGAGCTCCAGCAGCACCTCGACGGCTTCCGAGCGCATGCCGACCAAGACGAAGCGGCGTTTGCGACCGTCCAAGCGATTTGCAAGGCCACGTCGCAGATCTACCACGACACGCACCTTCTTCGCGACGAGAGCGCGCTCGGTACATCGACCTAAGGTGGTGCTGAGACCTCATTCGTATGGGCTCAGGTACGCTTGCCGTGGCGAACGCGGCATGTCTCTCGCAACTCTTCGAGTGCATCGAGATTGCCTCGGGGCGCCGCGTCATTGAGCTCACGCGCGCGTCCATCACGGTACCTTGGAGGATGCAACTACGTTCACATATGCGATTGCATGTAGCTGTACGTGTGCCGCCTCGGACCGTTGGCGGCGTTCGAGGCGCCGGTGGTGCATGCGGCCAAGCTGCTCTTCCTCCAGAGCAAGGACCCAATCAACGACGACCACTTTTGCCACGTCGCGGTCGTCGAGACGCTTGTTGGCGTGCTGAGCGACGCGTCATCGTCCAAGAAAGGGCCGTTGTCGATGCAGCTGCTCATCTACGTGGCGGGGACGCTCAAGAATGCGTCGTCGACGACGCGCATGGTGTCACTCCTTGCGACGAACGGCGCCATCTCGATTCTGAAAGCGATCTTGCACGTACGATTGCCACGTTTTGTTTCAATTTTTCAAGCAAATGTATTAAATGTGTAGCTGCACGTTCGTCACGATGGAAGCCGCGGCGGCGAAAACCCCGTCGCACAACTCCTCGTGCAGGTGACGGCGATCCTGCGCAACCTCGCCGTCCACAAGTCGTGCCACAAGCAGTTCTGGCACTGGCACGTGACCGAGGCGCTCTGCGCGCTCCTCCCGCTGTACCCCTCGCACCTCGAGCTCATGCTCAACATCTCCCGCGTCCTGAGCAAGGTACATATATATATACAGATGTAGCGGAAGATTTCTTATTGCTGTGGTTTAGCTCACATTGCACGAAGCCGGGCGGACGCCGATCAACAGGAGCCCCGACATCCTCGGAGACCTCGTCGCGCTTCTCGACCTTTCTTCATCGGGGGCGCCGCACCGGTTCCAAGCTGCTCTTCTTGTCCGGCTGTGCTTTGTCCTTGGCAATCTCACGGCGAGCAACGAGAAGAACCGGAAGCTCCTTGCTGTGTCACACCGCGCTGTCTCGATCCTCGTCCGCACCTTGCAGCAGTACGGTCGGCTCTACGTGCAGCAGACGTCGTCGTCAACCAAACGCGCGTTGCATGACACGTGCGACAATGAGGACGACGACGACGAAGAGGACGACGAGTCGATGGATGTACTCGTCAAGCTCATGCGGCTGCTGGCCAACATCTCGATCAATGCAACCGCCGGTGCGATCGCCGCGGCCTCGCCAGGTCTCGACTGCCTCTTTGAGCTCCTCGCACACGCTACTGCATGCGGCCACGATGAGCTCCAGCTCAACATTGTGAGCTGCTTGACCAACCTCTCGTTCTACGCGTCGCCGACGGACTCGGCGCCCAACGTCGTCACCGCGCACCGCATCGAGCTCGCGACGGCGCTCTGCCCCGGCTTGGTCGATCCCAACGAAGAGATGGTCGTCGAGGTCGCGCGGGCGCTGGGCAACCTCGCGCGGTTCCCCGATGTCCTCGCGCACTTGGTGCAGACCCAATCCTTTGAGATCATCCTCGCCTTGCTCCAGCACCCGAGCAAGCTCGTCGTCTCGTCGGTCTGCGGCATCTTGATGAATGCGGCGCTGGACGGCCCGAGCCGCAAGGCGCTGCTGTCGCTCCAGGCGCGCGAGGCGCTCACGACGCTCTTCCGCAGCGTCGGGCTCACGGACGTCGCCTGCAGCACGCTCATCTGCAAAGCCTTGTACAACTTGGGTTTGCAGGCAACGACCAAGTTTGCGACGCAGCCGGCCGGCCGTCTCCTCTTGAGTACGCTCGAAGAGCTCAGCGAAAGTACGCTGGATGTCGAGCCCGAGACGCCGCTGGCCGACTTTGTGGGTGTCGCACGGGCGCTCACGCGGAGTCTCCTCGCCTGACGCCGTCGCCCTCGCCAAACCGAATAAAAACCCTATATTAAGCATGTATCAACGTCCTATCAATGTAGTTCGACGGCGCGGATCTGGACTTTGGCCTTGCGCCGGCGCATTTGGTTGCAGAGCGGGACGGGACAGTAGAGCTTCTCGGGGCAGCTGGCAATGTGGTGTGTGAGGAGCATGCCAAACTTGGTCCGCAAGACGCCGTCGGTGCGCGCGAGCGAGCGCACGAGCCGCTTGAAGAAGACGCAGATGCGCGCCAGCGACGGCGACTTGCACACGTCGTTGCGCGCGTCGCAGCCGCACGCGTGGACCAGCCAACTGTTGAGAACTGAGAGCGGCTCGGTCGCCTACGATGACGACGATGAGCTTATGGTTGGAGATCGTTGGCGGACGAATTGCTGCGTGAGCCGGTGGTACTCGGCGCCGAGACAGGTCGGGCAGAACCAGTCGTTCTCGGGCACGTCGGCCAGCCCGACGCAGTACGTGTGAAACACTACAGGCCGCGATAAGACCGCGCTAAGATCTCAACGTTTGCTACCATCTTCGCACGTGTCGCAAATGAGACTTTGCGAGTCGTTTTCATTGAGGTTGCAGATCTGGCACGCCTTGTCTGCGTTCTACAAGCCGATGCTACCTGGTCTTGCGTCGAAGCGCCTACCTCGTCGTCGCTGTCGTCGTCGCCGTTGTCGTCCTCGTCGACCTCGACCTTCTCGTAGATCTTTGGCGCCAACCGGGGCGGTGGCAATGAGTCGTCGCTCTCGTACTCGCTCATGTCGTCCATCGGATTGGTAAACGTGCCCCGGGCAATGTAGTCGCTGTCGGCGGTCGACGACCCGTCGTCGGGCACGCTCGGGGCCTTTCGCGGGCGGCGATCGACCTTGACGGCGACCTTGGGCGCTGCTACTGCTGGCTTTGGCTTGGCGGGCGGCGCCGCCACGCGGGCCTTCTACACGCAGCAACGGTGCAGGAGCAGGCGAGAAAGGCGAGGTGGACCTTGGTGGATGTGGCGTAGCCGCGGATCGATGGATCGGGCAGCTCGGCGTCGTCCTTGTTGAGCATAAGCAGGATCGCCTTGCATGCGTCGCGCATCCCCAGGACCCGCTTGTCGTTCTTGTACTCGGTGGACCAACTGTACTCCAAGCGGGCCGCCATGGTGTTTGCGCAGAAAGGAGTGAATATTGGAACGCAGGGATTTAGTGTTAGAGTAAACATTAATCTATGTTCGTACAGTATTTGCGCGTTTGGAAATAGTAGTAGGTGACACCATTTTGATTCGAACGCTTCCAATCATGCTCCGTTTGTATAGTATACTCTACCCAAGCCAATCCAATCTGCGCTCGTACTTCAAGAGCCAAGATGAACGCGACAAGGTGGGGTCGAGGCCGCCACGAGTCGCTCATGCCATGGCTAGCGTCCCGCTGATGGCGCCGCCGACGCGCCAGGCGCCCGAGGACATGGAGGCCGGTGCCATCGACGTCCACGACATCCTGCACTCGCTCGGCTCGTTCCGCGCGGTGCTCCTGCCCGTGACCATGACGATGCTCCTTTCGAGGTATGAATTCCGGCGCCGCGACTCGCATGGCCTCACGCAACTTCCGTTAGCCTCGCCTCGGCCGTGCTCACGGATCCAGAGACCGCCGATCAGATCGCCCAGTACGAGCTGCATGTAGCGCATGGACTGGGCACGAGCGATCTTGTAGCGCCTACCTCGTGTACCTCCCGGAAGACGGCGAGTCGGACGGATCGCTCCTCGGGCATGCGATCGTGAACGCCCTCGCGATCGTCGGCGTGTTTGTGATTGCGACCTTTGTCATTGTGTTTTGCTACAAGTTTCAGTTTACCAACGTACGACGCTTCGGATCCATCGCGGTCTCATGGCACCTCGCATTAGTTTCTCGTGGGCTACATGTTCTTCTCGTCGGCCGTCTTGCTCGGGATCCTCGGCGGCCACCTCGCGACTGTCCTCCTCGAGCGCCTCGACGTCGCCGTCGACATTCTCTCGTGGTCCATCGTCATGTACAACTTTGCGATCGTCGGCGTCCTCTCCATCTTTTACCAAAAGGTGTCTACCGCCGCTATAGCTCGCCGCTCATTGCAGACGGTAGGGACTCCCCATGTCGGTGACGCAGTCGTACCTCGTGGCGGTCTCGGTCATCATGGCGTGGCAGCTCAGCAAGTTCCCAGAGTGGACCACGTGGGCGCTCGTCGTCGTGCTCGCCTTCTACGACCTCTGCGCCGTCCTCACGCCGTGCGGGCCGCTCAAGTGCCTCGTGAACCTCATCCAGTCCGAGGGACGGCCGCTCCCCGGCCTCCTCTACGAGGCCGAAGTTCAAACCCGCTTTGATCACTCTGAACCCAACTACTACCAGCACGGCGGCCCGTTGCCGGCTATCACGACAACGACGACCGCGTCGGACGTGTGCAGTTTCGCCCGCCGGCGGTCCAAGCCCCAAGACGAGGACGAAGAGAGTCTCGAGAAGGAGGCGCAGACCGAGCCCCTCTTGCCGCCGCAGCCTGTCGCCAAGAAGCCCAAGCCGAGCGTGCGCGACCGGCTTGTCGCCTTCTACACAGCCTACAACCCAGACGCCCTTAGCCGCATCGACAACATCTTGGCCATGTACGAGGGCCGTGAAGGCGACCTCTGGCGCGACCTCGAACGCAAGTATGGCCTCGACACTGACGACGAGGGTACTGTCTCGAGCTATTTGTTGCGTGGACTTAGCCTCGCGATGGGCGTAGAGGACAATACGATCAAGCTCGGGCTCGGGGATTTCGTGTTTTACAGCGTGCTCGTGTCGCGTGCGGCGCTCTACGATGTCGCGGCCATGTGGGCGTGCGCCGTTGCGATCCTCGTGGTAGATTGCAACTACTTGCGGAAGGTTGGGTGCAAATAGCCTGTGCTAGGGCCTCGGTGGCACGCTCTTCCTCCTTGGTATTCACAAGCAGGCGCTGCCAGCGCTCCCGATCTCCATCTTGCTCGGTGTCGCCGTCTACGTCTGGATGCGCTGCGTGCTCTTTGAGTTCATGAACGTGACGCTCGCGCTCGGCATCGAAATGTGATCCATGGCCAAGAAGACGTTTCCCTTATGAGAGCTTGGAGAACACGAAGACGATTTGACCTGCATGGGCTCGGCGCTTGGGTCGATGGAGTGTGGAGGGGACTTGTCATCGCCGCTTGGTTCATCAAACTTGAAGTGAGCTCATCGCTGGCAAGCGCAGCCTAGTGGCGGAGGACGCCTTGCCCGCGACGCTCGTTTCCAGTCGCAGCCCACCGCCATCGTGTCCTTCTGTGTACCTCAAGGAGACGGCGTTGGCCCTCGACAACGCTTGTGCCCGTCCGACACAGTCCACGCGCGAGACTAGCCATCAGCGATGGTCGATCACGCGGTTTGGGCGGCGACACCAACGCCGAACGGTAGCAGGAGGAGCTTGCGACGACGAGTGTTCGATCGACTGCCGGGATCTGAGCAGAGTACAGTGTACCTGGAGGTCATCATTGCGTTCTTCAGTAGGATCGGACGTCCCATCCCCGCAGAGCTTGGCTTCTTCTTCGGTCCACGGCATATCCTCCTCGTTTTGCATGAGACGTAGGTGCTCAGTAGCAAAATGGACAGCGATGTCGATACACTCGTCGCGTGCATCGGCGGCAACCAACCTCGTCATCGGACGCACCATCTGCATAAATGCTACGCGCTATCAAGGGTGTATTGGTCCTTGGCGCTATCGTGGCGTCGACATCCGAGGCCGTCGACGCTACACCACCAACTTCAAGGTGCCACCCGGATGGCGGCGTGCCGCCACCAGTGCGCCGAGCTTCGAGAACCATCGCTTCTCGCGGCGGTGCAGCGCGAACCAGCTGGTCCTGACAGGCCGATGCATAGACGCCGTCGTCGCCTTGCCACTTCGGTGTCGAGGCAGCTTTGTCTTCTTCCTCTTCTCGGTCGCCCTGTCGCGCCGGCCTGTCCCAAGCCCGGACCATCTTCTCTCATCTTGACGCGAAGGTGGGCATCCAAGGGCGCGCAGGTTGAAGTCGCTTGGTGACGTATGGCGGCAAAGCGCGGTCGTGTCAACAGCGCCAGCTGTGTCAACTCGACAGGCTGTTGACTCGACGCCCCAAGATCTTTCCGGCAGCCAATCAGCGGCGAGCAGGTTTGCAGCTTCAACATCGGCCACAAGTGCATTTGCGAGCAATGGCCGAAGCGAACGCAGCCGTCCACGTGTACGAAGGCAACCGCCGGGGCGTCAAGCTCCTCCTGAGCGAGGAGGGCGCGATCGAGGTCCACTTCCTCATCCCGCCGCCCAAGGAGCTCCGCGCCCGCGCCCTCCGCTACGCCTACCATCTCCAGCGGACGGTCCAGCGCTTTGTCTACCCGGCACCGCCAAGCGTCGCGATCCTCGTCGTTGCGGTGGTCATCGCCGCCGTGCTGGCGTCGCCCGCGACCTCGTGGTGGCGCGACTCGACGTTGTCGTGGGCCATCTGGCACGTTGGCAACGCGATCGTGCCCTTCTCGAGCTACCTCCCGCACTCGGTGTACCTCGCGTACCTCGCGGCTTGGGCGGCGCTCGCCGGCCTCATCGTGCTCATGAGCATCCATCGCCTGGTGCTGCGTGTGCTCTTGAGCTACCGTGGCTGGCTGTACCTCGCGCCGCGCCAAGTGAGCCATGTCGTGACGCTCTGGGGTGGCCTCGTCAAGATCCTCGGCGGGAAGGACCCGCTCACGTACTCGTACCAATCGGCGCTGCCGCGTATGTCGGTGCCGGCGCTCAACGGCACGATCGAGCGCTACCTCAAGTCGGTCCATCCGCTTGTCGACGAAAAGGAGTACGCGGAAATTGAGGGCCTTGCGAAGGACTTTGAAGCGAGCGTCGGCCCGCGCCTCCACAAGTACCTCGTGCTCAAGAGCTGGTTTGCCGACAACTACATCACCGACTGGTGGGAGAAGTACGTGTACCTCAAGGGCCGCACGTCGCTCATGATCAACTCGAACTACTACGTGCTGCCGCCGCGCGAGTACATTCCGTCGACCGTCCCCGTGGCGCGCGCCGCCGGCATGCTTCGCCAGCTCCTTACGTTCAAGATGAACCTCGACCGCGAACAGCTCCCGCCGCTCATGCTCCGCGGCATCGTGCCCATGTGCATGGCGCAGTACGAGCGCATTTTCTCCACGACGCGTCTTCCCGGCCGCGAAGAGGACACGCTCGCTCGCTACGAGTCGTCCAAGCACATTGCCGTCAACTGCAAGGGTCGCTGGTTCAAGGTGCCGCTCTACACGAAGGGCACGTACGGGCAGCTCCTCTCGGCGCGCGACATGGAGCGCCAGCTTGCAGCGGTCGTTGCGGCCGCGTCCTCGGACAAGGCGCCTGAAGCCCACTTGTCGGCGCTCACGGCCGCCAACCGCACGACGTGGGCCGAGCACCGCGATGCTTTCTTCTCGGACGGCGTCAACAAGAAGTCGCTGCACGTCATCGAGTCGGCGATCCTCGTGCTGTACTTTGACGAGGGCTCGCCCAACGAGATGGAGGCGCTCGGCCGGTCGCTCATCCACGGCGACGGCGCGACCCGCTGGTTTGACAAGTCGCTGACGATGGTCGCCTTTGCCAACGGCCGCATCGGCATGAACGTTGAGCACGCGTGGGCCGACGCGCCGGTCGTCGCGCACCTCTGGGAGGAAGCGTGCACGCGCGAAGTACTCGACCAAATGTACACTGTTGATGGCCACTGCAAGCCGTCGGACGCGGACGTGGCGACCTTGCCGGCCGTCAAGTCGCTGCAGTGGGACTGGACGCCG
The DNA here is from genome assembly GCF_000281045.1 of Saprolegnia diclina VS20. Classification (NCBI taxonomy): domain Eukaryota; phylum Oomycota; class Saprolegniomycetes; order Saprolegniales; family Saprolegniaceae; genus Saprolegnia; species Saprolegnia diclina. The sequence continues at coordinate 451,913 of NW_008246105.1, read as the reverse complement.
GCGCTCGACGCAGCCGTGCAGACCGAGCTCGCGATTGCGCAGGCCGCGATCGCGACGTTTGACCTCGCCGTCATTAGCCACACGGACTATGGCAAGATTGCGATCACGAAGAAGTTCAAGATGAGCCCAGATGCGTTCATGCAGATGGCGCTGCAGTACGCGTACTACAAGAACTCGCGCGGAACGTTCACGCAGACGTACGAAGCGAGCATGACGCGCCTCTACAAGCACGGCCGCACCGAGACGGTCCGCCCCGTCACGGACGCGTCCAAGGCCTTTATTCTGTCGCTTGTCGACGAGACCAAGAGCAACGCGGAGCGCCGGGCGCTGGCGTACGCGGCGGGCGAGGCCCACCAGGACCTGTATCGTCGTGCCATGTGCGGTGAAGGCGTCGACCGCCACCTCTTTACGCTCTACTGCGTCTCGGTGGGCATGGGCGTCGAGTCGCCGTTCCTCAAGCAGGCGCTCCAGCGCCCGTGGCGCCTCAGCACGAGCCAGCAGCCGCAGCAGCAGACCACCAACTGGAAGGACGTCGCCAAGCTCTTGAGCAAGGAGGAGTATGACGGGATGGTGTGCCCTGGCGGCGGCTTTGGCCCGGTCGCGACCGACGGCTACGGCGTGAGCTACATGATTGCCGGCGACTCGAACCTCTTCTTCCACATCTCGAGCAACAAGTCGGCGGAGGGCACGTCGTCGCACGCGTTTGCGGCCGACCTCTTTGCCGCGCTCAAGGAGCTCGCGCTCATCTTCGAATCCGAATAGACACCATACTACACTACTACTAATATTAGAACGCCACCAACCCTACCCTCTGCGTCCTCAACGTAGTACTATGTTCGTGAGCGGCGTGCGGTTTGGGTGCGCTGGCGATGCATACAACTAGACGAGGACTCACGGTTGGTTTGTATCAATGTATCAGCTGGATCGTCCAAGGAGACACCATTTCGATGGGACTGCACAGGAGCTTCTCTGTACATATACTTATGTAGCAGTGAGTCTCCGGTCCAAATATGTGCGAGGATATTAACTCACGTCCGACGTACAGCGTCGTCCTCTGTGTTCAACAGAGCTATTAGCCTCAGAAGGAGGAGGCTGACCGACCGACAAGTGCCCGAGAGTGAAACCGAGCTTCGCGTTAACTCTGACCTGTCTGCATCGGACACACGCTTCTCCTGTGCACTCCCATCACAATGGTGTCTCAATGGACTATCTAACTGCGCTGAGTTCTGGTCTGCTGGTCCCAGAGCTGTGGGCCGTCGACTCCGCACATGGAGCGCGGACGTGCCGATGTCTAGTCGATTTTGACGTACACTATTTAAAGTTGATGGATGATAACACGATTTGTGTAGTTACTTTATTTGCGTGCACGCCAACCGGCGCGCAATCAATAGTGTGAAAATGAGCCATCGGTTTCAGTCTTGGATTGGAAGGGTCGAGCAGCAAGCAATGGGCGAAGCGACGACGGAGCATGAGATCGGCATGGAGTCGCAGAAGGAGTTCGCCGTCTACTTCGCGGTCACGAGCTGCTTCGTCATGCTCGCGATCCTCGTGAGCAACTACGTCGCCCACCACAAGCACTGGTTCCTCCTCCCGGAAGCCGCCGGTACATGCGCTCGTCCTACCACCATGGCATCCTGACGTGTGCGGCTAGCGACCATTCTTGTGGGCATGCTCGGTGGCGTGCTCTACCTCATGCACACGAGCTCCGTCACGCAGTCGGTATGCCCATCAACCTCCATAATTCGAGCTCATGCAGACGATGCAGCTGGCGACCTTTGACCCGAGCATCTTCTTTGTCGGTCTCCTCCCGCCCATCATCTTCAACTCGGGTACGGCGTTGCAGGCGATGCCAACGTTGGACGCAACGCGCATGTAGGCTACACGATGAAGCGCCGCTTCTTCTTTGACAACATCACCGCCATCGTCACGTACGCCGTCGCGGGCACGACGATCTCGAGCTTTGTCGTTGGCTCCATCGTGTACACGGCCGGGTACATTGGTATTAGCCTCAAGCTGACGCTGGCCGAAGCGCTCTCGTTCGGCGCACTCATTAGCGCCACGGTACACGTGGCATACGTCTCTGCACGCCTCACGTGCGGCTAGGACACGGTGTCGGTCCTCGCCATCTTCCAAGAGCTCCGCGTCGTACGTCCTTGCCGACCATCCACTTCGTCACGTGTCGTATGCGGTAGGAGCCGACGCTCTTCTACCTCGTCTTTGGCGAAAGCTCGCTCAACGACGCGGTCGCGATCGTGCTCTTTGCGTCCTTCTCCAAGTTTATCGGCAACGCGTTCACGGCGAGCGCGATTCCGCTGGCCGTCATGGACTTCTTCTTCATCTTTGTCGGGTCGACGCTCGTGGGCGTCCTCTTTGGCATGCTCTCGGCGCTCCTCTTCAAGCACTACGACTTCAAAGGCTGCCTCTTCCACGAAGTCGCGATCTACGTCATGTTCTCGTACCTCCCGTTCTCCGTCTGCAACGTCTTTGACCTCTCCGGCGTCGTCGCGATCCTCTTTACCGGTATTGAGATCGTCCCAACGTCGCTTGCGGAGTGGTGTAGGCATTGCCATGAAGCACTACACGTGCAACAACCTCACCGAGGAAGGCAAAGCCACGTACATGAGGCTCACACGCAACCCGTCCATGAACCCTCCTCTAGATGCGCCAAGTTCTTCAATGCGATCTCGTACCTCTCGGAAGCCACCATCTTCCTCAGTACGATCATTGACCAGACTTGTGCTCACCCTGCGTTGCTGTAGACTTGGGCCTCGCAGTGTTTTCGATGCAGCAAGGGTTTCACTTTTCCTTTGCGTTCTGGACGCTCTTTGGCTGCCTCGCCGGCCGCGCGCTGCACGTGTACCCGCTCTCGTACGTCATCAACAGCCGCAAGACGCCCGAGCGCCAGATTCCCAAGGCCACGCAGCACATGCTCTGGTTCAGCGGTCTCCGCGGCGCGCTCTGCTTTGCGCTCGCGCTCGAGTGGCCCAACGAGCTCCAGCGCCACGTACGCCGCGTTGTCGTCCTCGTCTCTGTCTCATGCAACCGCCTAGTACATCATCAACGTGACCATGGTCATCGTGCTCATCACGCTCTTCATTGGCGGCGGCGCGACCGTGCCCGTCCTCAACTACTTGCAAATCAAGCGCCTCTCGGTACGTTCCTCCCACGGGCTGCATGACGCTGATGGAAGGCGACGAGTAGCCGTCTGAGGAAGCCGCGGTCGACCAGCTCGTGCGTCCGCTCAAGCGCATGGCGATCCTCGAGTTCGACGCCAAGTACCTCGTGCCGTTCTTGACGCACATGACGCCGGCCGACATGGCGCCCAAGCCCGCCGACGCCGCGCCCGAGGTCGCGCACAGCGAAGAGCTGCGCCCCGTGGCCGCAACTGCCAACGAAGACGAAGAGGGCATCGACTTTTCCAACTTGCACTAGTCGATGGGCATCAACGGAGCGTCGACACGGAGATGACTACATATTAAATACATGGCAAACACATACGGCTACAGGTCGTGCTCGAGCTCGACGACGTAGACGTCGTCGTCGTCGTCGATCGGGTCTTGCTTCTCAAACACAAAGACCTCGTTCTCGGCGCGGAACTGAACCGACTTTTTGACGCGGGGCGGCTTCTGGACGAGGACCGGCGCGATCGGAAGGTCGTCGCGAAACTCGGGCGGAATGCGGTTGCGTGCGTCGCGCAGCCGCTTGCCAAAGCTCGTGTCGGGCACGGAGGGACTCGTCTTCTTGCTGCGCTTGAGGCGGTACGAGTCAAAGGACGGCCGCTGGTCGAGACTCGAGCGCGTCGAGCGCCGATTGCTACTGCCCTTGAAGCCGCCGAGGAAGGCGACGACGTTGACGTTGTGGGTGACGCTGTTGCGGATTGTGACCGGGTTGTAGTTGCTGCTGAAGGACGACTCGCGCATGCCACTGGGCCGAAACTTGTCGAGATCACTGGGGCGATACGTGGCGTCGCTCGAGCGGAACCGGCCAGCGTCTTCTTGCGTGTCGCCGTAGAGCGGCGAAGGTTCGTCGTCGCCCTCGCCGTAGTCGCTCGGCCGACGTTCGTCGCTCGGGCGAGGATCCTCGGGCGTGCTCGACCGCACGTTGTCGGCTTCCTGGTACTCGAGAGGCGGCTCCTGCGCGTCGAAGAAGACTTCGGGTGAGCTGCAATGGCGCCGCAGTTGCTGCGGGCTCGGCATCGTCACGTCCGGCATGCTCGTGGGCCGGCTGAGAAGACTCTGCGTGCCCGTCGGCTCGCGCGTCTGCTCTTGCCGTGGGACCTTGGAGATCGACCGGTGCTGGAAAAAGCTAAAGTTGGGGTCGGCCAGGAGCTTTGGCCGGAGCACGTCGCCGCATTTCGAGACGCGCCAGTTGGCGTCGAGGCTGCTGCTGCGCACGCGCCGCGGTGTCTCGGTAGTGGGCCGCACGACCGATGGACGGCTACGCGACGACCGATTGCCCAGCAGGATCGTGATGGTCGGGCGCTCTTCGTTGAGCCGCATGTGCAGTGAGAAGCGGCCGAGGCGCCGCCCTGTCTCGTTGCGCGAGTAGTACTCCTCGTACGTCGAGAGGCCCGACTTGAAGAAGCGCCGCCGCCGGAAGCGCGCCCACATGCGGAGCTCGTCTTCGATCGGGTCATCGTCGTCGTCGTCGTCTCCGAGGTAGACGAAGTCGTCCTCGGTCGCGGGCCGGCAGTCGTCTCGGCGCATGCTCGGCGATGATCCAAGTGTGGCTGCTATTTTGCCCGGGTGCTGCGTAATCGAAGCATTCCACCAGCCGTTAAGCTTGAAGTTTGTATGCCGATATAAAGCGCACCAATCGAACGCTTCGAAGCGCGCTTGAAGTTCAACGAATGCGGCAAAACTGCCTCTGCCTCTTCTTCGATCTTCAACTTTTATTATTACACTGCACGTTTGTATGCAAGCTGCATTAAATGAGGTCTGACGCTTCGATCGAAGCGAAGCAATTCATGAAAATGCGGCCAATGAAACGCCACCAGCGTGTCGGGGTCGCGCGCTTGGAATTCAGCCCCGTCGACGTCCATGCGCATGTAACTCGCGGCCACTGCGCGCGTCGTCGCCGCCGCCGCATGGCGCAGGCCATGGCGCAGGCCATGCCCGCCACGTAGAACTGCGCTCGTAAGGCCAAGCTGCCTACTGGTTTGCTGCTGGCGCGATGGGCGAGCGGCCTTCGCGCTGACCACAAGCGGATTCGCAGCGACAGGCGAGCGCCGCAGCAACAGCCGCCTTCGCCCAGGGCTGCCTCGCCATGGCCTCTTCTCGGCGCAGCGGCGAGTGCCCGCGAGGCCCACGGCGGCTGTACCGACCCATGCCTGCGTCGCAGGCGTTGTGTCCCCGGCCTAAAGACCCGGCCGGGTGCAAAATTGATTTATGGAGGTTCGAAGATCCGGATAGCCATCGGGCAAGGCGGGGCCAGATGCGACAGTGCGTTTGTATGGGCTTCGTGGCAGAACCTCTATACAATAATATTTCAGAGCATACAAAAAGCAAGATAAATCGGGTGACGTTGGTTGGGAGCTTGTTCTCTAGTGGCGTTAGTATCCCAGCGACAGCAGCAGCAGCAGTCAACCGAGTCCCTTGCGGTACCGCGCCCACGGCCGCGAGGGCCGACCTCATGGCGTCTGCGTAGGCGAAATGCAGCGCAATTCCGAGTTCACCGGCGCGTCGCAGCGCTTCCAGAAGAGCTCGTCCTGGAAGGGGCGGAGCAACAGCCATGACATGACACAATCCAGCGCGGCCACGACCACGACCGCGGGCGAGTTCGTCTCGTCCAAGACGGGCTACCTCACAAAGCGGTCGATCGGCTCCATCGACGCCTTGGCCAACTGGCGAGAGCGCTTCTTCGTGCTCGCGGAGGCCAAGCTGTGCTACTACAAGGTCGGCGGCGGCTTCTTCTCGAAGAAGAAGGAGGAGGAGCAGGACCTCGCGCACTTCAAGGGCCAGCTCGAGCTCTCGCCCGACACGGTCGTGAAGAAGACCAACATTGACAACAAGGCCAACTGCTTTGAGATCAACACGGGCGACAAGCGCATGTTTGCCCAGGCCAACACGGCCAAGGAGTGCGAGGACTGGATCAAGATGATCCGCGCGCACGTGACAGCGCTGCAGCAGCAGCGCTTCCGCAAGAGCGGCAGCAGCGACGAATCCAAGCCGACGCCCGCGCAGTTTGAGGCGTCGGTGTTTGCGTCGTCGGCCGCCACCATGGGCGGCGCCAAGGCCAGTGACCAGGACTACACGCGCCCGAGCTTGCTCGAGAACCACGACATTGTGCGTGGCGCCGAGGCCTCGACGGACCCGAAGGACGTTGTCATCAAGCAGCTCCTCGAAGAGAACCGGCAGCTGCGCGAGCAACTCATGCTCAAGGATCAGAGTACGTGGTCGTCTGTTCTCTACCCTCTCACAAACGCATGTTTAGTCATCCACGAACTCGAGACGAGCAACGGCCAAGCGACGCTCCAGCAAGCCCGCGACACGCTCGTCGGCAGCTCGGGTCTCGGGTCCAACCGCAGCCTCCCGCGTGTCGGCTCGATCGTCGGCGCGCCCAAGCAGATGCTGGACCTTCGCGACCTGCGCAAAAAGCAAATCCAGCTGTTTGACGCGGCCGAAGTCGGCAACTTCCACCTCATCTCGACCCTCCTGCGCGACAACGTCATCGACATCAACGGCGTTGGCATCAACCAGTGCACCGCGCTGCACCTTGCCGCTCGCAACAACCACGCCAAGGCCGTCGCCGAGCTCGTCGGCCGCGGCGCCGACATCTCGGCCCGCACCGCGGACCGTCTCACGCCCTTGCACCTCGCCGCCATGGAGGGCCACGCTGCGTACGCTCGAAGTCTTCTTCCACGCCGTCGCTCATGAACGGCCGTATAGGTGCGTTGAGGAGCTCCTCAAGGCCGGCGCCGACCCCAACACGACCGACCAGAACGGCAACGGCGCGATCCACCTCGCGGCCGAGGGCGGCAACATTGCGTGCGCCAAGCTCCTTATCGCGTACGGCGCGCGCACGGACGTGCCGAACGCGTCTGGGTCGCTGCCGGTGCACATTTCGCCGATCGGCCACCCGATCCGCGTGCTGCTCTCGGGCGGGTCGTCGGCGCAGAACAACGCGGTCAACCCGGTGCAGCCGCCGGGCCGCGTCGACCCGAACGACGTGAGCAACAAGACGGAGATGCACGTGACGTTCAAGAACAAGTACCACGAGAGCCTCGCGCTCGGGCCGCGCGATTTCGAGTTTGTCAAGGTCCTCGGGCGCGGCGCCTTTGCCAAGGTGTACCTCGTGCGCGGCAAAGGCGCCAACAAGGACAAGTGGTTTGCGCTCAAAGCCTACAACAAGCAGGCCATCGTGCAGAAGAACCAGGCGCAGTACATCCACACGGAGAAGGCGGCGCTGCAGGCGTGCTCGGACCACCCGTTCATCGTGAGCCTCTACTATGCGTTCCAGTCGCAAGACCGACTCTTCCTCGTCATGGAGTACTGCGGCGGCGGCGACTTGCTCTCGACGCTCACGCGCCGCAAGGCGTTCACAGAGCCGGAGGCTGCGTTCTACATTGGCCAGATTGTGTTAGCGCTCTCGCACCTGCACTCGAAGGGCATCGTCTTCCGCGACCTCAAGCCCGAGAACGTCGTCTTGGACCTCGATGGCAACGCTCTTCTGACCGACTTTGGCATCTCGAAGGAAGGCGTCGCGGACCACTCGTCGGCCAACACGTTTTGCGGGTCGCCCATGTACCTGGCGCCCGAGATGCTCTCGCGGTCGGGCCACGGCTTTGCGCTCGATTGGTACTCGGTCGGCGCGCTCCTCTTTGAGCTGCTCACGGGCCTCCCGCCGTTCTATACGAACGACAAGAAGCAGCTCTTCCACAACATCCTCCGCGGCAACCTGACGATCCCAGAGTACATTTCGCCGCAGGCGCGGGACCTCATCCAGCGCCTCTTGTGGAAGGACCCGAACCAGCGTCTCGGGTCGGGCCCACGCGGCGACAAGGAGATCATGGACCACCCGTTCTTTGCGCCCATCGACTGGAACAAGCTGTACCGCAAGGAGATCCCGCCGCCGTTCAAGCCCAAGATTGACGCGGGCAACGCGGTGCCCGACACGTCCAACTTTCCCAACTCGTTCACCGAGCAAGAGATCACCGAGATTGAGCGAGGGCTTGCGCCGCCGCCGGCCGGCGCCGGTACGCTCCAGCGGTCGGCGTCCAAGGAGCAAAAGGAGTCGAAGCTCTTCAAGGACTTTGACTTTACGCCCGAGGTCAAGCTCGACAATGAAGCCACGCTCTTTGAGGCGCAGCTGCTCTTGCACCAGAACAGCATCAAGAACCAAAAGCCGCCGGCGCTCGTCGAGAGCGACGAGTACAGCATCTAAGTTTTGCATCGACAATCGTCCTCCTTCCTCCTCGAGACCCTTGCGTCGGTCGAAGCCGCAGTCGTAGTCGTAGTCTGTATAACCATGTGTCATGAAGAAGAAGAGGAAGCATGCAAGATGAGGCGCTAGTCGCCGAGCCAAAAGCCCGGGTTGGGCGTCGTCCCGTTCTTGAGCAGCTGGTACCGGGTGTGCGTCTCGGCGATGATGTCGAGCGCCGCTGCCGCCGACGTGAGCGACTCCTGCGCCAGAGCGTTGACGGCCTTGCCTTCGGGCAGCTTGTAGTTTTTGAGCCAGTCGACAAGGCGCGCGACGACCTCCGGCTTGTACGTGAGGAGGTCGTGGGCGGTATGGATACGGGCGGCGTCCGGGTCGGCCGTCGAGATCGCGATGATCTTGTGGTCGACCTCGCCTTGGTCAAGGAGCTCCAAGCTCCCGAGCACGCGGACGGGCTGGACGGAGCCGATGGGCAGCACGGCCGCGCCGATTTCAATCACGTCGAGCGGGTCGTTGTCGCCTGCATGGCCGTGCGCGTCCTTGAGCATCGGGTCTTCCCACGTGCGGGGCAGCATGCCGTAGTTGAAGAAGGGAACCGCGTACATGTAGTAGCGCGAGTGGTTGGTCTTGGTCACGTCCTGCATGATCGGGTTGAACGCAAGATGCTTCTGCACCTCCATCTTCTCCATGTGGCCCTTCTCGATCTCGACGACGAGGTTGACGATGCCCGCGGTGCTATTGACGTAGAGCGGCACGTCGTGCCACGCCGAGCGCTTCCCGCTGGCCGTTTGGAGAAAGAGCTCAAAGTCCCGCTGGCCGAGGGTGCCCACCGCTGTAATGTCGTCGCGCGGCGCCAGCGTCCGGCGCGGCTCGGCGTACTGGACGTTCGAGGCGGCATTCGGCGTCTGGTAGTACTGGATCATGAGGTCCCAGCCCGCCTGCGCCATGAACCCTGGCGGGACGCACGTCGGCGTCGTCTCCCAGCTGGCCGGGATGGCGCCGTCGCACGGCTGGAGACCGTTCTTGGCCATGAGACGCATGCGTGAGCCCGAAATCGACAAGAAGTCCGCCTTGGGGCGCGTCATGTCCAGCGGCTTCATGCGGTGATCAACCTTGTCGTAAAAAACTTTGGGAAACGACATGATGTGCATGTCGTCCAGGCCGGGCGCCAGGTGCAGCACGTAGCGGCCGTGGTCGCCCGCGTACATGTCGGGCCCGTCCGAGCGCTTGATGCCGGCGGGGTCGCGCCCGACGACAAAGAAGGTCGCGCCCGCGTTCTTGCGCGACTTGGCGTGCCACTGGACTTCGCGCGGACCGGCGTAGACCATGGGCGACGGCCAAATCGCCAACACCGTCGAGGCCGGGTCGAGCATCCCTTGCTTCAAAATGGCCACGTGCTGGTCGACGCGGACGTTGAGCGGGACGTCGTCGTCCTTGGTCCAGCCGCCGAGCGGCGAAAGCCACAGCACGGGGTTCTTGTAGCCCATGTCGAGCAGCTGCTGGCGCGCCGAGTTCATCAAGTACGCGTGGCCGGCGTGTGTCGGGTTGCGCGTCTGGAAGGCCAGCACCGCGTCGGCGCCCATCTCTGTAAACTTGCGCCGGAGCTCGGCCGGCGTGAGCCGGTACGCGTCAAGACCGTCGTTGTACGTGAGGCGCTGGAGCAGCTGGATCTCACCGCCCACGAGAAACTCACCGGACGCCTGAATGGCTGCGATGTACGGGTGCTGGGCGTCCATGGCTCCAAATGTCCGCGCAATGCGCTCCTCCTTGCGGTGCGGGAAGACCTCGGGCGCCGCTAGGATCGCCACGTCGTCGCCGGCGCGGTCCACGAGCACGATGTGTGACGCGCCGTCGATGAGCGCTTTCGTCGCCGCCGTCACGGGCAGCACGATGGGTATCGGGAGGTTCACGCGACGGCCTTTGCGCAAGCCTTCGTTCGCGTACTCGGAAAAGTTGGTCGGCGCGTGCGGGTTGAGCCGTCCGTCGGTCAAGCCGTCCGTGTCGAAGACGACCGAGCTAAAGTGCAGACTCTGGAGGTACGCACCTTCGCGCATGAAGCCGCGGAGGGGCGCGGCCCAGCCCTCGCCAATGACTTGGAGCCAGTGCAGGTCTTCGTCGCGGAGGAGGACGCGCGGCCACGCAGGGTCGACGGCGGTGACCGACGGCGCGTCCGGGTACAAGGACGTAAAGTTCTCGGCCGCGTTGCCGCCGTCGGGAAGCGCGACGCCGGGATACCCGCTCGGCAGCGACGCGACGCCGGTGAAGAGCCCTTTGCCTTCGAGGAAGGAGAGGAGCGCGTCGACTTCGGTCGACAGCGTGAGGTTGGGCGTGAAGAGCGTCATGTCGGCGGCGACCGGCGCTTCGTACGGCGCCGAGATGCCGGTGAACTCTTGGATCTTGCCCTCGACGGCCTTCTTGTAGAGGCCCTTGATGTCGCGCGCCATGACCACCTCGAGCGGCGTGTCGACAAACACCTCGTAGAACGGAATGTTCATCTTCTCGTGCAAGGCGCGGACCTCGTCGCGGTGGGCGCGGTACGGCGAGACGAGGCCGACGATCGTGACGGTGCCCGAGGCCGCAAAGAGCGCGGCCACTTCGCCGACGCGGCGGACGCTTTCTTCGCGGTCGGCGGCCGAGAAGCCCAAGTCGCGGTTGAGGCCAATGCGCACGTTGTCGCCGTCGAGGCGGTAGACCTGCACGCGGCGGTGGATGAGCTCGGACTCGAGCGCGCGGCCGATCGTGCTCTTGCCCGAGCCCGAGAGACCCGTCATCCAGATCGTAGCGCCCTTTTGCCCGATCGCTGCGAACCGCGTCTTGTCGGTCACGACCGACTGGTCCCAGAAGACGTTGCGCGTCGTCTGGAGCTTCTCAAGGCGCTGGGCCGCGCAGCCGACGCTGAGATCCGTCTCTTCCGAGAGGTTGCCCGTCGAGCTCAGAAAGAGGAGGCAGAGCAAAATGACGTACGGCGTGATGGCGAACGTCCACCAGAAGACGCTGCGCCAGTCCTTGGCGTCGCCCGCCACGTCGCGCGTCGACTTGATGTGCATGGGCTCGAGCGGAAGGCCATCGTCGTCGTCGTGCATCTTGACGGACGCATACTGCACCGAGTCTTCCTTGCCCATCGCAATTGCGAAATGCAGATCTCGTCTTCGCAACGTCGTTCCTTCGATGGCCATCGAGCTTCGAATCCAGCTCTTGTGTATGGGAACTTCGATTTTCGACCAACATACGAAGTTCGAAGTGCAGCCACCACTGGTGGAAGATACGGCGATCCTCAAGGGTCCGGCAACGCCCACGGCGCTGCGAAGGAGGTTTGGAGCGCCGGCAGCCCATCCCATGTGCTCTGCATCACCCTCAAGCATGGGCGTGGCCACGCTAACAAGCACGCAAGGACGGCGAACTACTTGAAACAACGACGATTTTGCTAAATCAGGACCTTGTCGGTCCAATCCAAGTCTAGCTCCATGAGCGGTAGCAGCCGCGCAGACGGCTTGCTCTCGCCATCGTCGTCATGGTATGGTGCGTCGTCGCGAAGTCCGTGGTGCACCGACGTATAGTCCATCGAGTAGCCTTCCATGAGACCGAGGTCGAACGAAGACATGTCGTCCATCCTATGGTCGCAGAGTGTGAGATTGCGTGCATGAGTTACGTCGCGTACTGCTGCAATGAACGCCACGGCGCATTTGAGTATAGCGCGCCTTGTGCGCTCCAGAGCGCGGACGGCGCAGGCCTGCGTAGAGTGGTCCCAGTAAGCGTGACGTCGAAGCGATCTCACGATTGACGTACTCTGCCTTGACCGGGGATATCCAGGTGTGGCGTGGCGAGCTCATCATGTCGCTACAAAGACTCGGCTCAGCATCTCGAGCTGCTGAGGGCGTGTACATGTACCTCATGTGCAGAAGTCGGTGGGTTGGTCGTGGTGTCAGCTGCAATTCGTCCGAGTCCTGTGTGCCGTTCGCTCGTCAAAGCGATGTCGTGGCGCAGGGCGGGACGTACGTGAGCGAAATGATCGAATGGCGAGTTGGCTTTGCCCGTGCGGCGGGACTCGCGGCGCTGCTTGGCAAACCTACGTGGCGGCGTGAGGACGAGGCGCGAGGTCATGGTGTCCACCATCGGTTTTTGATGGCGTTGTCTGTTCGGCCGTGAAAGAGCTTGGCGATCTTGCTCCACTGGTTGCCGTGCTCGTTGTGAGCACGGATCAGGAGCTCTTCTTCCTCCTTTGTCCAAGGTCCCTTCTTGATCGTCGAGTCTATACAAACGCAACTCGGTCGCACCATAATGGTGGGCATTCGCTGTCGTACCGAGGTGGTTGTGCCATCGCTCTCGGCACTGCTTGCCGCTTCGAACACAGCCAGCGTTTTGCTCGCGCATCATCTTGGCAAGCTTTGACCAGTGCTTGCAGCCGAGCTTGGCCACGAGCGCGACGATCTGCTGGTCTTCGTCGGGCGTCCACGCCTTCTTCCCGCCCTTGTCGCGCTTCGTGTACTCGTCCATCGAGTCGGCCATCAAGTACTCGTCGTACTCTCCTCGATGTTGCTGCGTCATGATCTTCTTCGTCTTTGACGTCGAGATGGCTGCGCCTTCGATCTTAGTAAAGAGTCGCGATCCTTGGGATGTCGCTCAAAAATAGATATTCCTCTATACAGTACCATTCCAGCCATTTAAAGTACGCTGATTCGTGCGATCACCTTCGAATGTCTTGCATAAGGTAATTGTCTGATGTGGATCTTCGAGCATACAAACCCCAAGTGATGTAGCCGGGCCGAAAAGAAACCACCTGCCCATGCAGAAATAGTGTTCTTGAACAACCAGCCGCCGCCGACACGCTAACCCTGAGCTAGCGCAGTACAAAGCCCCTTGTTTTCGCTGATCATCGACATAGCGAAAGAGGAAATTGTCACCGCACTTGCTCATCGTTGCCGCTTCGGTTGGTGGCTTCTGCGAGTATCCTATTTCTAAATAGTGTTACTTTGTAATAAAATAAAAGTAACATCATTTACTGTAGCACATCAATTTACACCTAGAATTTCGAAGCTCCCTATTTAGTGTACACTGCAAAAGTAGAAGCCTCTGGAAACCAATATCAAATCATGGGGGATGTCGCGGACATCTTGGGCGTGGGCGGCGCTGCGCCCGCGACGACGCCCAAGCCCGTGAAGAAGGAAGAGAAGCCCAAGGCCAAGTCCAAGATCCACCGCGAGCTGCTTCTGCTGCAGGAATCGAAGGCCAACCATGGACTGGGCCTCGGCCTTGGCGGCCGCGTGCACGTCTCGTCAATGCCCACGACGTCGTTGCCGCTCAAGAAGTCGCTCTTGGTCAAGTCGACGCAGCGCGTCAAATGGTATGGCCCACGTCTAGGATGACTCTGACGCTATGTCTAGGCTGCGCCGGGAGTTTCGCAACAGCGCACGGACAGACGACCTCGTGCTGTCGCACTGGGTCAAGGCCGCGCTGCCCGAAGGGCTCGAGTACCCGTTCGCCCGCTTCAACGTCACATGCCACGTCACGCCCGTCTGTTCGAGCGACGAGTTTGACAAGGTGCTCAAGGACTATGTGGACCCTGCGATTCCGCAGCCGTGGACGTACGACGAGACGGTCGCGCTCTGGGCTGTCTGCGAACGCTACGAGCTGCGCTGGGTCGTGGTCACGGACCGGTACAACTTTGGCGCAAAGCACGCAGCGCGAACGATGGAAGACATCAAGTATTGGTACTACGAAGCGACGCGTCTGCTCTCCGAGCTGCGGCGGGACACGACGCCGGCGGTGGTCGACGAGGTTCCCAAAATTGAGGTCGAAGCCGTCGAAGCAACCAACGAGATGCCCGAGGCCACTGCCCCCGACAGCACGCCGAGCAAAGACGAGGGGGCTGCGGAGACCCCAGACGAAGAAGAGACCAAGGAGGCCGAACCTGCGACGCCGCCGACAGAGCCTGAACCCGCGCCGGTCGTTCTTGCTCCCGTCGTCGAAAAGCCGGTCGCGTACCGCTTCCACATAGCATACGAGAAGCAGCGCAAGGCGCAGCTCGAAGTGTCATTCAACCGCTCGAACGCCGAAGAGTCAGCCATCAAGAAGCTCCAAGAAGAGCTCAAGACGATCGAGGCGCAGCTCAAGAAGGCTGTCGTGCGTGTCGACATGAAGAAGCGCAAGGTAGACACCTTCCACCTCCTCATCGCTCTGCACCGCTGGCGTAGGAGCTGGCGGACGTGCGCCATCAGATTGTGCACGCGCCCATGCCACCCGGCGTCTACTTTCGCAGTACGACCCAAGCACTGCCGTCGACAACCGCCAAGATGGGCCTCAGCGGCAAGCTCCTGCGCAAGATGGCACTGGTGCTCGAAGAGGTACACCGCTGCAAATCAAGTCGCAAGGGCTGTAGATTCGTGTTAGTTTCACATGCCGCCACGCCCAATGCCCACCAAGCAGGTCTGCACCGCGTACGACAGCGTGCGCCAGGACATCCTCGGCCTCCTCGCGGTCAAGAAGGCCCTCGCGGTCAAGTCCAACGAGGTGCATGCGCTCAGCGCAAAGTACCAAGCGATCACAGGCGCGGTGCACGTACCGAGAACGCAGCTTCACGCAATGCCCCTGGAGGGCAAGGCGGACGGCGGCGACGCGCCTGTCATCACGACGCTCGTCGCGCCGCCCAGCAGTACGATGCCAACGCTCGTCTTGGTGCTTGCTCATGGCGCCACGTGTGTAGCAGCTGCGTCCAAGGTCGCGTCCAAGGGCGGGAGTCTCAAGCGCAAGTCGGCGGCGGCCGCGCCCGGCTCCAAGCGGCCGTCCAAGAAGCTTGCATGAGCTTGGTGGGCAATGAGGTCCGGTCAAGTGGGCGTGGGGGAATCGGATCTTTTTTCTTTTTTTTTACTCCCTCTTTTTTTAAAAGCATTCTTTTAAGACCGAAATGGTTCTTTTAATACGCGTACGGGTGGTACGCCGGGCCCCGGCCACGGCCACGTCCGCGACCACCGCGGGGCGCGTAGCCGCCACGGCCACCAAAGTTGGGGTTGAAGCCGCCACGGCCGCCAAAGCCGCCACGGCCCCGGCCGCCACGACCACCGCGGCCACCGCGCTGGGCAAAGTTAAAGCCCCGCTCGTTGACGCGCTTGGGCGTGACCTTGAGCTGACGGCCGCGGAAGCTCGTGTCGTTGAGGAGGCACGCGCTCTCGACCGCGTCGTGGCTCGCAAACTCGATGTACGCGTAGCCCTTGGGCTGGCCCGTGAACTTATCGCAGAGGATCGTGACGCGGTTGATGGTACCACAGCTCTGGAAGAGCGCCTGGAGCTCCTCGGGCGTGGCTTCGTAGTCGACCTGGCCAACGTAAATCGAGTTCTCGTCCATGGCGGCGGCGGCAGCGGCGGCGGTCGCGGCCGCGTCCTTCGGGATCTGCGACTGGACGTGGCTGTGCATCTGGTTGAGCTTCTGCGCTTCCTCTTCCATCTCCTGCACGCGGCGCTTCATGTCCTCAATCTCCTGGTCGACGACCTGCGTGTTGTTCTCAATGGCCTCGGCCTCGGCCTCGAGCTGCGCGACGTCCAGATCCACGTTCATGTTTGTCCGCTTGCCTCTTCTGTGGTCAAAATGGAATGGGATCAAGTTACTGGTTCGCTGCTTCAAGAACGAAGCGAGCGGGCGTTTTTATTCTTTTCGCGCATTTGCTTACAAAACCCAAGTGTACTTTAAATGTGCATCAAAATACTATGCCTAGCCAAGCGCGAGCCGGCACCGACCAAGCCGCTGCGAAGGGGCATACGACGTCGTTCGCAGGTAGACGAAGACGCATGGCGATGCGCTAGCCAAGACGACGTCTGGACGATGGCGACGGCTCGAGGTCGGTTACGCCATGAGGCCGTTGGCGATGGGTCCATATTTGGAAGATGAACCTCGAAGACAGCTGCGAGAGCGTGGACGAGGACGCCGAGCTCGAGCTCTCTTGCGCGCTCCAGGACCTCGCCGTGCGCTGCAAGTCGTTCACGGCCAAGATGACGGACGACATCCCCGAGATCGCGGACGAGGAGATCCACGAAGACCTCGAGTGCGACCCCAAGCAGCAGCGCACGATGAAGCGCGAGCGGTCGCTCCAGGAGAAGGACTGGAACTACACGCAGACCAAGAAGGAGCTGAGTACGATTCAAGGCAACATCCGCGAGCTCCTCGAGCGCCTCGCCGCCGAGGCCAAGGCCTTCACACCCGACGAGGACGACGATGCGAAGGCGACGCGCGCGGACGCCAAGCGCGTGTCCTGCAACCAGCGCCAGGAGAAATGATCCACCTCATATATGTACTACGTCAACCTCAGGAAGATAGCATCAATATGCAAGCGAGGTAGACAGAGAACATGTCATAGATAGAGGAGGCATGCAACAACAAAGGGAGGGTGCTATGGGCTACTCGCCGCCGCCATGCGTGAGGTAGCGCAGAAGCTGGTTCTGGAAGATGATCTCGGCTTGGCGCAGCTCGAGGTCGCGCTTCCGGTGCTCCATGTCAAAGCTCATCTTGCGCTCGATGAGATCGACGAGCTTCTCGGGCACCGCGCCGGCGGGCCTACGATCTCATGAGATACATATGTACGAGGAAGTCGTATACGACATGTTGGTCTCGAGATACCGCAGAATCTGCTGGTGCATCTCAAGCTCCTGCTGCCGCAGGCGCAGATCTGTCGCCCGCGTCTCCATGTCGTCTCGAATCTTGGTCTCGACCGCGGTCGTGAGGACGCGCAGCCGGGCGTCGACGTCGGGCTCGACATGCATCTCCTTGCGCTTGCGACTTATGGGTGCTTTGAGCGCCGTCGGAGTTGGCACCAGCACTGGCGCTGGGTTGGGCGATGTGTTCTCTTGCTTGAGCAGCGGTCGCAGCGGCTGCAGCGACGACGACGCGACCCGTGCCGGCGCTGAGAGCGGCGCCATCTTCTTCTTGACGCCTGCGGGCTTGTCCTTCTTGAGGATCGCACTGGCCCGTTTCTCTGGCAGCGTCTCGCGCAGCGCGACGATGAGCGCTTCCTTGCGCTTCAGGTCGTGGTGCGACGCGCTGTTCTTGAAGAGCTTCTTCTCCTGCCCGTGCTCGTGCATATGCAGAAGGGCCTTGGCGCGGTCCCTACGCATCGCTGCATCACGCACACACCATGGGCGATGGCTGTACCGGCAGATCTGCCACGTGCACGCGGCCTCGTTGTTGCAGACGCGCGTGCCAAGCGTCTGCGCGAGCTCCTTCCACGCGGCGAGGCGCGACCCATGCGGCGCCAGCATCGGGTTGCTCACCTGGAGGCTCTCGAGGAGGAAGACGTCCATCTCGTGCGTAAACTTGGTGTACTTCATGCCCGCAGTCAACCAAAAACGAAATATCTTGCGCAAGGGAAAATTGCATCCCGCAATTCGCTTATCCAGTACAACCCATCGAAGCGCCCAGTCACCCGTAGAAAGAGAGACTGCAGGAACAGCTCCACGTACGACGACATACCCGGTAGACTTTCTCTCCAGTGACCCTCCTGTCACCTAGCTGCAGTCGTTGACCGCGCCTCTCGGCTTGCCATCAAGGCGAAAAAGCATACATCAAAAGCTCCGAGCATGGACGTCGTTTGAGACTTGGACGTTGAGTCAGCAGCAGCACGCCGCCTGGGCAAAGATGATCCACTCGTGTCAACGCTAATGCCCTTGAAGAGGCCTAGGTGGTGCCGAGTACGCACGGCGAATGCCAGGATTCAGGGCAACCAAAGAAGATAAAAACGTGGCGGCCGCAGAGTGCGACTGCACTGAGCAAAGCGAATTGACACCGCATCACATATCCTTTGCTCCGCCATCGAGGACAGCCTCTCCGAGCCGTTCATGGCTACATGGTCGAAGATAGAGACGCAGGGAGAGGCCTCGCACCGGCACCGGAGCGCCCAGCGCACGTGGCGGGCGGACAGCGCGAACCTCTCAAAACGCATACCTGCAGGTATACAAAATGGAGGGAACTTCAACACCAGTGGTAACATTATCCAAAAATCCGCACGATAGCAATGGCTGGCCGCGCTCTCCACAAGTCGATCGCCAAGGTCCAGCAGGCCAAGGTCTTCTCGGCCATTGCGCCTGTACGATGTCATTCTCTACCTACCTCTGGCCCATGCTCATGGCGCTGCGCTAGGGCACCAAGTACATTGGCACGCACAATGGCACGTTCCACTGCGACGAAGCGCTCGCGGTCTCGATGCTCAAGATCCTTCCGCGGTTTGAGGCGCATGGTACAGCTTCTCTCTGATGAGGAATGCACTAATGACGTGGCGTAGACATCCTCCGCACGCGCGACATGGCCAAGCTCGCGGGCTGCGACGCGGTCGTCGACGTCGGCGGCGAGTACAACCCGGATGCGATCCGGTTCGACCACCATCAAAAGACGTTCACGGGGACTATGGACGGCGAGCCGACGAAGCTCTCGAGCGCTGGCCTTGTCTACAAGTAGGTTGAAGCTATTGCATATGCAGGATCGATATGTCGATTAGGCACTTTGGCCGGGACATCATCCAGACCATCTGCGATGGCACGCTCAGCGACAAGGTCCTCGACATCATGTACCACAAGATGTACAAGGGCTTCATCGAGCACATTGATGGCATCGACAACGGCGTCGAGGTCGCGACGGGCACGCAGAACTACAGCATCACGACGTCGCTGAGCTCGCGCGTCGGCTACTTAAACGCTCGCTGGAACGAGCCGCAGACCGACGATGTGGTCAACGCGCGCTTCCATGACGCGATGCTGCTCACGATTTCCGAGTTTGTCGAGCGCGTCCGCTACTACTACGAGGCGTGGCTGCCGGCGCGCACGATCGTCGAGACGGCGCTCGCCGGGCGCTTCACTGTGCACAAGTCGGGCGAGATCCTCACGCTCCCGTACTGCCCGTGGAAGGCGCATCTGTACGCGATCGAGGACGAGCTCCTCATCTCGGGCCAGATCAAGTTTGTGCTCTACGAAGACAGCCTTGGCGGCATGTGGCGCATCCAGGCCGTGAACGTCGAGGACGGCAAGTTTGCGCTGCGCATGGGCCTGCCCGCCGCCTGGCGCGGCTTCCGCGACGACGAGCTCAGCACGATCGCGGGTATTCCCGGCTGCACCTTTGTCCACGCGGGCGGCTTCATCGGCGGCAACAAGACGTACGAGGGCGCGCTCGCCATGGCCGTCTACACCATCGAGCACGCTGAAGCGTAAATCGAATCCAACACGAATGAAACAGTGTTTAAAACATCTTCCTGGTTTTTGGAAGCTCCACAGAAAATCTTTCGGAGCCATCGTCAGGAGCATGGAGGTCGTCCAGGCGACGCTGGCGCATGCGATCGCACCGTTCCCGGAAGAGCTCCGCGAGGCCTTGGTGGCCAAGTTTGAAGCCTACTACGAGGCGCCGGCAACGGCCAGCGTCGAGGAGGTGCTTCGGAAGCGGCTCACGGACGACCGTGCACGACAACTGCTCTTCGAGCCTACGGCCGCAGATGGGCAGTGGTATGCGGCGCTCGTGCAAGGGCCGCCGCATGGCGCACCGGCAACGCACCCCTGCGCGATCACGTGTCAGCGATACTTGGCCATGATGTACCTCTGCCACGCCCAAGAATGGTCGTTCGCCAGCGAGTTCATCTTGCACGTACGAAGCACACTCCTCGTGGCCACCTCATGATGCATGCGCTCTACAGGATGGTCTCGTGACGCTCGTGAGCATGTTTGACCACGAGGACATCCACATGCGTGGTCAAGCCCTCGACACGTTCACGCAGGTGCAACCTCCCTTCCGAGTGCACCAAGACATCATCGTCTATGCTAGCTCACGAGCAATCCTGCGTTCGACTGGTTCCAGCAGCCGACGACGTCGTTCGAGAAGGCACTACACCACAAGATGCTCTTGCTGCCCAACAGCGCGTCGATCGTGCAGCAGCTCGTGAGCAACCAGGCGACGCCCGAACTCTCGTTCTGCGCGCTCCAGATCCTCGCATTCTACATGAGCTGGGTGCGCAAGCTGTATACGAAAGGCGAGCTCCGCCTCAGCTCCGCCCTCTTGGCATCCTTGGAGACATGGACAACGAGCGCGTCGCCCGACGAAGCCGAGCTTGCGACCAACGTCTTTGCCGACTTTAACCGATGGCCAGCCGCCGACGCCACGGCCAGCTTGAGCCTCGCCGGCGTCGAGTACCCGAGAGAGATGCAACTTGTGCAGGAAGCGAGCGACGCGTTCATGAACAAGGCCTTCGACCGTGTCCTCGAGCTCTGTACCGATGTCTTGGACGGCGATAACAACGCCGACGCCCTTCCGCCAGCCGAGCGCCAGCGCGCCTTTGCGCTCCGTGGGGCAGCGCACTTGGCCGCAGGCAACGCCCAGGCGTACGTCTCGCATCTCGCATCAAGTTCATGTTCATGAGGATGCGTAGAGCCATAGGGGACCTGCAGACCGGTTTGGAGCATCCGCCGACGCCGAGCGAGCGTGGCCGTTGGGCGCTACAGCTCGCAGACGCCTTGACGCAGCTCGCGCAGTTGGACCGCGCTCTCTCGGTTCTCCACGAACACGTCGACGGCTGCGACGAGGCAAAGCCACTGCACGACGCCATCCAGCGCCTCTCGGCCATGAAAGCAGCGGTACACAACGCGACGCTCTTATGGTGGTGAAGCGTGCTGTTGGCGTAGGCGCGGGCCATGTCCAAGGACGCCAAAGAGCAGGTGCGTCGTCACCGATCGATAGCCATAATGATGAGCCCATGAGGCGTCGTAGGCGCTTGTCGAAGCGCTCTTGCAGCGCAAACATCCCAAGCCGGTGTCGGGTCCCAAGGACGCTGTTCTTGCACCTGCTCTGCCCAAGAAGGAGGGCACGGCGACTTCCAACAACCAAGATGAGGTGTCGTCGGTACATGCCAAGCCCAAGGCGGCTATGGCAAAGAAGAAGCCGACCAAGCCGGTCTCGACGTCGATGTCGGCGCAGCCCTTCTCGACGACGACCGGGCGACGGCTCTTGAAGGCCAAGGCGAACCCGGATGCGATGGCCAAGGTAGAGTGAGATTCGGGTGACGACCCGCCGTCACGTTGCGACGGTAGCTGCTTTCGAGTCTCCCACTCGACGATTTCGAGCACGCGATTGGCAGTGTCCTCTCGGAAGACATGCTCGTTGGGCTTTTTCAAGGTCTTTGCTTGGTGCCTGCGTCGGTCGCCGCCTCGGTATTTGCGCCATGATGTACCAACTTGAAACATTGATACAAATAGATTGTGAGCTGCTTGGAGGCGACACCGCGCTACCACCTGACGCTGGACCTTGCGTCGCCGAACGTGCACGAGCTCCGTACGCAGCTGATGCACCACTGATCACGCCATATTCATAAAACTACCTACATGTCCTACTCAACGTCAAATCAAAATCTCAGAATCCGGTCGGCCGGCCGCTGTTTTGCACCGAGGCAGGCATCGGGATCATGTTGTCGAGCAGCGGCGGTGACAGCGGCGCGTCCATCTTGTCGAGGACGTTCTTGACCTTTGGCGTTGTCGACGCGAGCAGAGCCTTGGGGGCCTTGCCGCTGCGCACGCCCTTGCCGTTGCGCTTGGTGGTCTCGCCTGCGGGCTGCGGCGATCCGGTCGCCGAGTTGTAAAATGAGAGGGCGTTCTGTGGCGAGGCCGAGCCCGACATCATGAACGCAGGCAGCGCATTGTTGTAGCTCGAGTTGGCGGCCGCCAGCATCTGCGAGAACGTTTTGGCTTGGGCGGCCTGGGCGGCTTGCGACTGGGACTGCACGGTGGCCTGCACGGTGGCCTGCAGCTGCGCTTGCACTTGGGCTTGGGCTTGCGCGATCGTGAGCTGTCCGAGCTGACCAAGGTTGAGCTGCGTCGACATGAAGAGATTCGGGTCGGTAAACATCGACTGCTGCTGCTGCAAGAGTGAGCTGCTCGCGAGCTGTGCTGCCGCCGCGTTGAGTGTCTGCCGGCTCTTGGGCGAGAGCGGACCGCGCATGAGCCCGAGCTTGCCGGGGCGGTTGGCCTTGCGGTTGCTTGGCGTCGAGACCGAGACTGTGTTGACGAGCCCGGACCGCCGCAGGGTCCGGTACTTGTCCTTGAGCTGCACGTTGGAGCGGTCGTTGAACTGCACGCCGAGGTCCTTGTCGACTAGGATGAGGCTCCACACGTTGCGCTGGCCGTTGTACTTTTTCACGCCCTCGATGAGCGCGCGCTCTTCCATGGCCGTGAACGGGCGGTACTTGCGGTGGTTCTTCCGGTTCTCCGTATAGCTTGCGAGGTCGGGTCGGGTCTTGATGAGCGTGCGCCACTTGTCCTTGAGATCCACGCCCGACCGGCCGTGGAAGAGCGGGCCAAGGTGCGGGTCGCGGAGGATGCTGCTCCACGGGCAGCTGTCGTCGGCGTAGCGCTGGACGCCGAGCACGAGCGCCGTGACCTCGTGCGGGCAGTACTTGCGGCGCTTGCCCTTGATGCGGTCGCCGACGTTCTCGCACGCGAAGTCGGGCGAGTTGCGAGGAAAGGGAAAGCTGGCGGTCGACGCGGCCGCGAGCTGCTGGGCGACGTTGGCGCTGACCTGCTGCAGCTGCGCGTGGAGCTGCTGCTGGTGGGCGAGCTGGACCTGGTAGATCTGGTCCGCGCTAACCACTAGCACCACATGCCATGAGCCGCCAAGATCGCATCAGCGAGGGTACCCTCGTCCATCATCTTGAAGTTGCGTTAGGGTAGCGTGAGGGTGGGGTAGGCTTGGGGGTTCCTTCGCCGAAATCCGCGAATGCCTTGGAATTTGTATGGCGCTTCGGGCGGCGCTCGCCATGATTTTTGTCCAATCACAGCGCGCGGTTCAGGTCCCCACCGATTTGTACTTGGAATTTGTATGAAAACCCTAAACATCCCCAACCACCCATCGCCCACGCTGCGGATTGGGCCAGATGAAAATGCATTTTGGCCAATCGAAACACACGTTCAGAGCCGTACGTGGCAGCACGCAAGCGACTCTACTTGTTCAGACGGCTCGCCTTCTCCGTGCGCGAGGCAGAGCCCACGGACGACTCTGTGATCTCGCGCACGGCTGCGATCGTTGTCACCTGGTACGACTCGTACGGGTCCGTGCGCTGGAAGAGAAAGGCCTCTAAGATATGCCGCAGCACAAACCTACGGCGGCGCGAGCAGTGACACCCGGTACGCAGACAGCAACACCAACCCGACAGTGTGGCTCCACGCCATGCCCACGTCATGCGACGCGGCCTCGCCGAGCCAGTACATGAGCACTTCAATACACGTGTTGGTATATTGCGCAAAATGGTGCGGCCGGACCTACTTGACCTTGTCAGATCTTATCGGCGCGACGAGGAGGAGCAACTACCTTGGCAAACGAGCGGTGCTTGTGTCCGAGGAAGCGACACGTCGTCACGGTTTCCTCGACACTGGCGGGCGTCCCTGAGAACGCGTCATGCCACAAGCAAGTCGCAGAGATGTGTACCAGCGCGGGTCGCAAGGATGAAGCTGATCGCCTTGATCAACACTTCGGCGCGCTGCTGGACCTTGGGAAAGACCTCGCGGATCGTCGCGTCGCGCTCGAAGATGCGGTGAAAGAACTCGTCGTAGAAGAGGATGATGCCGGGCTTCCCGTACTGCTTCATCTTGTCCGTGCCAGCAGTCTGGATGAGGTCCCACGTGCGCCGGCAAATCTCAATGTTGGGTTGCGTCAGCCGCGGGATGATGGGAAACTGCGGCGGGAGGTAGTGCTGCACTTCGTGCTGGTCTGCGAGCCCGTACATAAAGCCGCCGAACGCGTCGATCTCGACGTCGACGATCTTTGCCGAGAGCGTCACGGCCTTCTTCATGGAGCTGGACGCGCCCATTGTCAGTGAGTCCAACTCGACTGTTGTCGAAGCTTTGAGGATCAAAAGATACCGAATCGACGCATTTGATTGGCTGGTGTCGTGTCCGTTTGTGCCAACGGTCGCGCTGTGTCACCATACGATAGGCGTTGCCGACAAGTGCGACCGACGTCGTTGTAAACTATGGTATTTCGTTCAATGTATCAATTTATCAAGTTTACCACCAGTCTCTTATCGTCGACGTTGAATGCAGTTAGCTCAGTGCACGGCACGGATGTTAGCGCTTGAGGTGGCACACGAAACGCAGCGTGAGGTAGATGAACACTTGGAGCAGCGCCCACTCGATGAGGAGCGCGCCGCTGCTCGAGTAAATCTCGGCCGGATCAAACCCAAATCTGGTCACGACATACGACTTGACCGTCGTCGGCTGGCCGTCGATCAGGATCGGGTTGCAGCCGGGTCCGACGCCATCGTCGCAGTGCCCAATGACGAGCCCGATGAGCACGTTGAGCGAGTAGCTCGACGGAATGATCCACGTGAGCCACTTGTAGCCCCACTTCATGCGGGCGAACGGGAGGAGGAAGCCGCCAAAGAGGTTGAAGACGCATGAGATGGCGCCAACAGCGACGTTGGCGACCTTGATGTTGGGCATGAGCACGGCCATCCACATGCCCATGAATGTGCACAGGGAGGTGTACACGAAGTAGATGAACCAGAAGAAGAAGAAGGTGGCCGCGTCGTTGAACCAGCCGACCATCCAGTACTCGATCGCGACAAAGCTGATGATGACCGTGAGCAGGTACGGCATCTCCGCCAGCAGCAAGGACGCCGAGTACGGCAGCGGGCTGTAGTAGTTGGACATGCGTTCGCGGTAGTAGACTGCGCGCTCGGCCGTCGCCATGTCGAGCACCGTCATCATGTTGATGACGCCGATGAAGTCCATGCTGTTGTAGATGAGGCCGACATGCGAGTTGACGCGCGCCACAGTGCCGAATGGCAGCTGGTAGAACGTGCTGCCAAAGATGACGGCAAAGACGGGATATGACACGAGCCGCACAAAGTTGTAGGCGGGCGACCGCCAATACATGTGCACGGTCCGGTGCGTGAGCCAGCGCGTCTGGTTCGCGAGGCTCGTCGCGATCGGCTGGAACGGCAGTGATGAAAACGTCACGAGGTCCGGCGACACGGCCAGGAACCGCTCCACTTTGCTGCGGTTCGATGCGCAGAGGTCGCTGCTCGCATAGACGTCGGCGTAATTCTTGATGTCCTTGCGGCCAATGCCGGCGCCAATCACCTCGAGCATGTACGTCGCGGGGTTGTAGAGCGGCTGGATCTTCTCGGTCCCCGGGATCGAGTGAAAGTACTCGAGCAGCTTTTGCGAGTCGGCGCCGAGCTCGCCGCAGAACGCGACATGACCGCCTTTTTGCAGCAGGAGAAGCGCGTCAAAGAGCTCAAAGATTTGGATGCTGGGCTGGTGGATCGTACACACGACCGTGCGCCCCGTGCGTGCGATCGACTGGACTCCGCGCATGACGATCTGCGCCGAGCGGGCGTCCAACCCCGATGTCGGCTCGTCCAAAAAGAGAATGCTCGGGTTGGCGACGACTTCGACACCGATCGTGACGCGCTTCTTCTGCTCGACGCTGAGGTTCAGGACGCGTTCGTGGGCGATCTTGTCGAGCTCGAGGAGCGTCAAGGTCTCGCGCACCAAGCTGAGCTTGGCGTCGTTTTCAAACGTCTGCGGCAGCCGCAGAAACGCTGAAAACTCGAGCGCCTCGCGGATCGTTGACTTCTCCGAGTGGATGTCCATCTGCTCGCAGTAGCTGGCGATGCAGCTAAAGGTCGCGGGGTTCTTGGGCTCACCGTTGATGAAGACGTCGCCGACGATGCGTCCGCCCGTCTTGCGACCCGCAAGTACGTCCATGAAAGTCGTCTTGCCCGCGCCAGACGAACCCATGAGCGCGGTCATCGTGCCCGGCTCAAACGCCGCGGTCACGTGGTGCAGCAGCTGCCGCTCTTCGCCCGTTGGCAGCGTCACGTAGTAGTCGAGATCGCGAACCGCGATGCGCGCGGGGTAGAACGGGAGCTGCGTCGGTGGTGCGTCGATGGTCACAACCGTCGCGTCCGTGACGGGCGGTGGCGGCGTCGCCGGGCGCACTTGGGTGTCGTACCGAATGTAGTGCAATGCGAGCGCGTTCAGAGTCGTAAAGAGGAGATAGTAGCCGAGGAGCACCAAGAGCCCGTACCCAATGTACTCGTCGCCTTCGCGGATCTGGAAGGCATCGAGCCTCGTGGCCCGGGCCGCCGGCGTGTAGCGCGAGCTGTTGAATTCGTTGAGCATGATGGCGCGGAGCGCCCACGCGAGCGGGTTGTACCAGTACATCCAGCGCCAATACGACGGAATAAGGTCCGAGAGGATGATGTTGCCCGAGAAGAGGAGGAAGAAGACGATCGAGCACGCCGCGAGCGACTGCGCCGCGTTGATCGTCGGCGCGACCGAGCTCAGGAGCGTAAAGTACGCTGCAATTGCGTGCTGGAAGACGACGAGGATCGCGAGGTACGTGAAGAAGACGGTCGTCTCGGTCGCGAGGCCGCTCATAAAGTAAAAGATGGTGCCGAGGACGACCGCGACGACGAGGTTGATGGGGATCTGGACGACGGCCTCGGCGATTGCGTACGACGCTGTCCGGAAGAAGTTGCGCGACCGCTGCTTGTAGAAGACGCTGCGCACGCCAAACGAAATCGTGATGCGCTGCCACGCGTGGCGCTACGATCAGCGATCAGGGGTGCGTTGAATTTGAGTCGGACGCACCTGAAAGATCGCAATCGTAAAGAAGAGCATCCGCATGTAGAGCGAGGCGTCGACGTCGAGGTAGATGATGCCGAGAAGCAGACCCTCGGCGCACGCTTCGATCAGCTTACCCCAAAGAAGCTCCTTGTCACGCGTCCAGAAAATGATTTGGCGCGCCGTGAGGAGCTTGGTGCTCTCCCAGAACGCCAGGCTAAACATCTTGGTCTTGCGCGCGAGAAACGCGAGTCGCTTGACGCTGGTCACATCGTGGAGCAGCTCGCCGTTCTTGAGGCGCAGGCGCACCGCTGCGTGCAGAGCGGACGCGACAAACGCCTTGCCAAAGGCCTCGGACGAGGTGGGCGCCGGCGTCGGGTGGTCTATGCTTTGATATAAGATTTCCAGATGGAGCGTTGAGACGCACCGAGATTGAAGTACTTGGCACCGCTGCCAGCAACGACCTCGAGCAAAAAGTCGGACGGGTCGGTCCGCGTCGGGCACACAAACCCAAGCGTCTGAAAGTACGGCAGCGTCGACGTGCGGGGTCCGTGGTACACCTACCCGTCGCGTTCAATCGAGATTGGACTCGAATGTTATCTGGTACGTACCAGATGCCCATCTGCGAGCAGCAAAATGTCATCGAAGAGCTCGACGACCTCAGGGGGCGGCTGCAAGAGAGCCACGATGCAGCTACCGCCGAGCGTTTTCGTCCAAGTGCGGAGTGCGTTGACAATGTCAAAGGTGGCTGCTGAGTCGAGGCCCGTGCTGATCTCGTCGCAGAGGAAAATGCTTTGGCCGCCGACGAGCATCTCGCCCACGGTCACACGCTTGCGCTCGCCGCCGCTCACGCCACGCAGAAGCGCGTCGCCGACGACTGTATCGGCGCAGTTGGAAAGACCGAGGATGTAGAGGTAGAGCTCCGTCCGTAGGTTGGCAACGTCGGCCATCTTGTCCTCGGCTTTGCTCGGCGAAGACGCCCCGGATCGCTTCTTCTTCGGGTGGCCGTTGAGGCACTGGTCCGCAAACTTGAGCGTCTCGCGCACGGTCATGGTCGCACAGTGGTTGTCCCGCTGGTCAACGAGCCCCACAAGTTTGCGCAGGTCGAGCTGGTCCGCCGTCAGGCCGCTGTACGTGACGCTGCCGTCGATCTTGGTTCGCTTCGTTGGGAGTTTGTTGGCAAGCGCCTTGAGAAAGGTCGTCTTGCCCGAGCCCGGACTCGCCAAAAGCTATCGATTCCATCAGAAATGATGTGCGTACCAAGATGTCGTACCAAGGTCATGCTGCCGGGCGGAATGATACCGGACATTGGGTGCAGCACAGACTTCTCGACGCTCGGCGGCTTGCAGCAGCACGGAAGGAAGAGCTCTCGGAGGTAGCTGCCGACCGTGCCGGACGCAAGCGAGTTGGCACTCGTTTGCGCCGAGAACGAGATGTTGTGGAAGCGGATCTCGGGCGTCTGTAGCTGCAGGTTGGTCGTCTCGGCGAGCTTGTTGTATTTTTCAAAGAATTTCTTGAGGCCGCCGCTGAGCATCGTGTCGATACTCGCAGCGTTGAGCGTGCTCATAAAGACGTTGGGCGACGTCGAGTACGGGTCTTGCATGCCCTTGAAGTGCATCTCCGAGTAGACGCTCGGGATCTCCGCGTCCGGCGGCAGCGCCTCGGGCACCATGAACGACGCTTGGCGCACGCAGAGCGGCGGGCGCACCTCGACCTCGGGCTCCGCGACGGGCACGGCCTTGTCGTCTGGCCCGTTGGCCGCGTTTTCAGAGTCCATTCCTGCAAATTGGGCAATGGCAAAGTCGGCGTTAAAAAGCTAAAAGTAGCCAAGTTGAGGTCGAATCCGAGTTTAGGCTGCATAAATGCCACACTTCTCCGGGGGTTTCCTCGTGCAAAGCAACAAGCGGCGAGACCTCGATCTTCCGAATCGCCTTGGCAAACGGCTGCCTGTGGCTGTACAAGGTGGATATATGAGCTCGTTGACGCAGGCTCGCGAACCCAGGAGGGGGGTAGAGGCAGCAGAGCGGGCGGCGGTTGCGCAACGGCCGGCAGTCTTTTCGCGCGCAGAAATAGCCCTTGACTCGGGTTCGCGGGTATTTCGAGCCGGATGCAAGGGACTTGAAACCATCCGAGGCCAGACACCCGTGACACTTTTGGAGATACCTTTCTCGAACTTTCACTTTGAGATTGAGAATCAAGCTTTTAAGTTTGTCGCCGTCGTAAAGGCCGGCGACCTTCTTTGCTCAACTGGTAATAACTGGGCGAAACATTCGAGTTGGGTCAAATTGGGTTCCATGTACGTCGTCGCCCTGCACCATCATTGTACTTCCTTGACGGAAGCGTGCGTCCGGCGTCATCAAGCTGGCGTGAGTAAGAGCTTGCCGTGCGTAGCGATAACGAATAACGTGGCTGGCTTGCGGCAAGTCGGGTAGATCGGTGTCCGATCGATGTACTTCTCCCACTTGCGATGCCTACATCAGTATAGCAACTGCACCAACACCTCAAAGCCTCAAGTCTCAAGAGCTGCGTCGACTGCCAGCCTCAAGTCTCAAGAGCTGCGTCGACTGCCAGTGAGCAGACGAGTAGCCTTGGTAGTCAGTGTTGTTGGTCCAACGTCGAGGGCAGCTGGCACAGGAGACGCCATGGAACCGAGCTGCCTGGTCGAGTAAAGAAGCCGGCCTCGCGCAGCTTGTAGTTGTCCTGCACAAAGGGGCGTAACTGTCGCAAATCGATGCAGTCGCGGGAGGAGCGGCAGGCGTGGATCGACGCCAAGGTCCTCGAGCGCGGCCGACAAAAGGCCAAGGAGGCCCAGATCGCAGCGGACGCGCTTGAAGTCACCAAAGACAAGCTCTGGAGTCCGTTCGCCTCGGCGTGTTTGCTCCACAATGAGCTCAATATATCGTGGAGAGGCGACATTGACTTTTTCCGCTGGGACCGCGTCTTCGGCTTCCACGAGCTCGTCGCCGTGCGCATCACGGGCTACGCGCTCACCGAGTTGCCGCTGGAGCTTGCCACGTCCCTGCCGCTCCTCGAATGTCTCTCGCTCATTGCCAACGCCCTCGAGTCGCTGCCCGAAAATGCACGTGTTTTGCTTGTAGCTTTGCTCACAAAGCGAACTAGATTGGGCTTCTGGTGCACCTCACCGACATTGACGTGACCAAGAACCAGCTCCGGCGTCTCCCAGATTCGATTGTACAAGGCTGTGGTGCGTCGATGGCGCTGAGCTTTATCTAGTGCGACCTCGACCGCCTCACGTCACTCAACCTGAGCAACAACCAGCTCCAAGAGCTCCCGGCCAACTTTGTACGTATCATAGCGAGGGATCGATGTAAGCTTGTGACTAGGGCCGCCTCGTCCGGCTGCAAAAGGTGTGGGCCGAGAAGAACCAGCTGACATCGACGCCGGTGACGTTTGGCCAACTCCGGAGCACCGTCGTGAACCTTAGCTGCAACGCCTTTGTACACTGGGATCTGGCGCTGCCTGAGTTCAACAACCTGACGACGCTCTCGATCAACTTGTACATCTCCACAACTCCTATTGCTAGGCATTCAACTCGCGAGTAGTAACCACCTCAAGGGGCTTCCCGCGACGATCTGCGGCCTGCCGTCTCTTACTTCGCTCTCGGCAGCGAACAACGCCATCACGTTACTACCCGACGCCTTTGGGCTCCTCCCAAAGCTGCGCTGTTTACGCCTCGACTGGAATCACATCCGGGAGCTGCCGTTTTCATTCCGGCATCTGAGCTCGCTTCAGGAGATTCACATGGAGCACAACCCGATGGTGTCGCCGCCGCTCGACGTCATATACGAAGGGCCATCTGCCGTTGTTGCGTTTGTCCTCAAGCAGTACCTGGCGTGGCTTCGCATGGAGCGCCGACAGATCGTCGAGCAACTCGCGGCCGCCTTGAGCTACGTCGAGGCACACAAAGAGCAGAACCAGTGGACCGACTTTGCTGCGTACATCGAGCCAGGTGTCCATAGGACGTTTCAAGGCACGAAGCTCGAGTTCTTTGCCGTCGTCCTACCGGCCTTTGCGAGCGTACGCAGCTGGGATTGATTAGGCTGTGAGGCACACGACTGCTAGGACATTTTACCGGCTCTTCGCCCCCTCATGGACGCGCAGCACCACCCCGAGGTGCCCAAAGCTTTCTTCGAGCGCAGCCTCGATGACATCATCGACGCGCTCACCTACTACGACGACGAGTACAGCACCGCGGGCCTCGTTAACGAGACGGTACATAAGAGCAACACAGAATCCGAAGCCAACTTGTCGCAAGGCGCGCTTC
This sequence comes from Saprolegnia diclina VS20, assembly GCF_000281045.1. NCBI lineage: Eukaryota > Oomycota > Saprolegniomycetes > Saprolegniales > Saprolegniaceae > Saprolegnia > Saprolegnia diclina. Next base: position 420,676 of record NW_008246105.1, on the reverse strand, counting down.
CGCAAATGCATGTGCGCCGACGCGGCGACGGGTGTCCGCACGCCGTGCGCTCTGCTCTCGCTCGGGTACGCGTGCGAGCGCAACGCGTGCCTCGTGCGCGTCAAGATGGTGACGACCGAGGAGTACAAGGAAATGCAGGGCGACACGTACCTCAATTCTCGGCGCGAGCGCCTCAGCAACGCCATGAAGCGCAAATGCGTCGCCTTTATCAACTCAGAAGAAGGTACATTATTGTCTATAAAAGATGGGATGACAGGTGGGATAGGCATTGTATTTTTCGAAAAGACGGCCGAAGAGCAGGGAAAGCAGTGGATGGCGAACCTGGCGCGCGCGATCGCAGATGCCAAAGCCAATGTCAAAGCCGAGAAGAACCGCGTCCAGGCGCGCAAGAAGACCGCCGCCAAACTCCAAACGGTCACCAAGGTATATCGCGATTGCGTGTTATATAGCCCATAGAGTACACTATTGTCCTACGCAGAAAACTCAAAAACACCACGCGACGCTTCGCAAGTCGATTGCCAAGTGGGAGGCAGACCTCGCGACGCTGGCCGATGCAACCAAGCGCACGCTGAAGCGCGACCAGCTCGCCAAGCTCAAGGACCGTCAAAAGGAGCTCGAAGGCCGCCTTGAGAAAGCTCGAAAAGAACTCCACCAAGAGGACCCAACGGCGCGCAAGCTCCAAGCGGTTGGCTTTCGACTACGTGCGCATTCAGAGTGTCTTGTAGAAGCTGCGGCAGTTAGAGGACCCGTCCGCCCACGTCGACGAGGACGGCGATGAGCAGGACGGCTCGCGTGGTGACGACAGCGATGACGTCAGTGGCGAAGACGAGGACGAGGACGACGATGACGACGATGACAGTGATGACAGTGATGACAGTGATGACAGTGATGACAGTGATGACGACGACGACGACGCAACGTCAGAGGACGAGAGTGACAGCGAGAGTGAACAAGGCGAGACAAAAAGTGTCTTTGATGCGCTGGGCGAGATCCCCGGCCTCGAACCCTGTGTCGACTGGATCCAAGACGCCACCGACAAAGTCAACGTACGTAGTTTCAGCGTCGCATCAAACCTATCGGTGTCGTAGGCCATCATGGCTGCCCGACCGCCCAAGGACAAGCCGTACCTCGAAGACGTCATCGCGCTCTTCCACGAAGAGCTGCGCGTAATTTACTTCACATTACATCGGACTCTTACCTTGGGTAGCACACTTATGTCCGCGAAAAAACGACCCGCGTCCGCAACAAGGTACTCTTCTGCGCTGCCAACCCGTGGTGCTACCATTAGGGGTAGGTCACGACCGAGTTTTTTCAAATGAAATACGTGCTCCGGCGCTGGTACAACCGACAAAATGTCCTTCTTTTTTCAGACAGATTGTGCATGTAGGATGGGCCACGGCCACCGCGTGCTCTTTGTCGCGTGGCGCGACTACGTGCGCAGTGTGATACTAACGCGCGACAAGACGTCGCAAAAGCAAGCGAAGGACGAAGCGCTCGCGGTGCAAAACCAACTCGCACAAGTCGCCCTCGGGCGCCTCGAGGCCGCCAAGTGGGAGCGCAAGATGAACTACTACACGGACGAGGTGCGACGACCCACTTGAAACACTTGCTGATGGAAGGGGCTAGTATTACTACCAGCACACGATCACGGGCGAGCAAACGGCGCTGCCGCCACCGTTCTGGGACGACGTCCAGCAGAGTACAGCGCGGCGGGCTTCCTCCTTCCTGCCGCCGCTCGTGGCGAGTTCACCGCCCTCCTGATGGACTTGGTCGTTCGAAACGTCCGTATCTTGGCAACTTTTGTCATCCAATTCTCGACCAAAATGCCTCGCCCGATCTAATGACATGGCGCGTTCTCACCTCCAAATTGTCCTCTTTTGATATACCAAGATTGCAGTGATTTTGTTGGCGACGATTAATCTGGTCGCGCGCGATAAGCTCTCGACGTTCGACCCCAACGCGAAATATTGTTGTAACGAGAGAGCATGGGTTTTCGTTTGTAGCACTTTTCGCGAGTTTGATTGATAGTCACTCAACCAACGCGTTCCTGGTTCGACCGTTGGCTCTCTTTCAAGATCGATGATTCGGTGGAACTACCACGCACACTGCCCACCAAGGGTATATCGACGCCAATGACCGTTGGAGATATCCGGATAATGCACGCACCACAGCCCGCCAGCGCATAATCGTCCGGATATAACGATCAGATCCAACGGGCTCTCGTGGTGCCATTCGCAAAGACACCATGGCGGTGACGGACGACGCCAAGAAGGCGCGGAAGCGCAGTGCCGACAAGACGTACGCCGCTGCCAATGCAGAAAGAAAGCGAGCGCGCGACAAGATGTACTACGCTGCCAACAAGGAGAAGATTCTACTCAAGGTCAAGGCATATCAGGCGGCCAACAAGGTGCAAATGCGGAGCCGCAAGAAGGCCTACTACGCTGCCAACAAAGAGGCGCTCGTGGCCAAGAGCAAGGCGTACAAGAAGATGCACCGAGCCCAAGAGCGCGTGAAGGCGAAGGAGTACCGCCAGAAGAACAAGCAAGTCCGCCAGGTCCAGGACAAGGCGTGGCGCATGGCGAACCGGGCGTATAAGAACGCATACGACCGAGCCGTGTACGATCTACTTGCGGTTGAGCCGGTTGGTTTTCTCATGATGATTGCACGGTTAGTCGGGCGAGAAAGAAGGTAATCGCGGCTGGCAAGGTCCCACCACCGCTGCCCAAGCTCGCCGACTTTGGGGCGCAACGCAAAGCCTCTGGTCGCATTGGTCCTGCGGCGTCAACGGATGCGGCCTCAGAGCTTCCCGAAGAAGAAGACGACGCGCCCCATCCCTTGGCCGCGACCACCAAGAAGGTCGGCATGGTCACATTCACCAACGAGCATCCTTTCAACATGCGCAAGCGTGGACCCGAGCCGTGTTGCGACGAGTGCGCCAAGTTCCAACCAAATGCGCTCACGTCGGCCACCAACACGGTGATTTTGGCGGGCACGTACCAGTGTACGTTTTGCCGCGACTGGACGTACTACAAACTCCACCGCAAGTACAAGCGCACCCGCGCCGACGCCCGCCTCGACGCTGTAACGGCTTGAGCTCTTTGTTTTGAAATAATTGCAAAATGAATTGAATCTTTTGTTTCTTGTTGTTTGAAGTACTGCGTAGGTGTACGACGACGAGTGCTACTTGCCGTTCACTCAGCTGCATATACCGAGGTACCAACGGTGCTCATGATCCTTACGAGACCAACCCGGCGGGTGCGCGACAAAACATACTCCACGATGCCACCCGCGTTGCCGTCTCGCGCACGATGCAGGAGCGCGATGGTGACGTCAAGGTGCAAGTGCTCGCACGCCCCTTGCGTGAGCTCGATGCCGTGCCCACTTGCTTACCCTAACCCTCGCCGAGCCAGATTCAGTTTCAAATGCGAATTTTTCTCTAGGATCGATCCTCAAGTGTGTACTGGCCTCGTAGGTATAGCATGGCATACACGCTGAGAGGCATACGTTGCGGCTGTGGTGCTCGCTCGCGTCGGTGACTCTTGACCGTAGTGTGTTCACGCAACACCGTCGTGGCTGGCAGCTTTTCGAAGCGTGCAAGCGTTGTTTCGTCGCCAACAAATTGGTCCTCGGTGCCAGAACCCGGGAACGATATGAGAGCGCAAAGTGGCACCGGTAGCAGTGTAGTACGGTCAGGACTGTCACGAGGCTCTAAAAATCGAGCTGAGAATCCGCATCGGCTTGTGCCCAGATGGCGATTTTCGGACGCAGATGAAGAAATGTGTGGGGACGTATAAACACAGTGCTCATGTGCACGGCGATCCAAGCTTATATCGATGTTGAGAGCCAAGGAAGACAGCCAAATCCTCGGACAGAGACTTCGCTGTGACGTCCAAGCATGACTTTATTCCAACTGCTGGTCTATTGCAATGCGAATATATATGGATGTCTTTATGCAAAAGGGGGCCACACCCAATAGCCAACTGTTTTCCTTTGGCTCCCAGTCCAGCCAGGTGGACGAGCGCAGATGGCGAGTGCCAAAGTGCGGCCACCCAAGCCAAACGTTCTGGTGGCGTCACTTCGAAGTTTACTCAGCTCAATGGAGACGACACCCGTGCTTCCGCTCGAGTGCTTGCGCTGCTACCGACGCTCGACGACCGACCTCATCGCGGCCTGCGGCTGTGCGTCGTACGTCCACCGCGACTGCTTGGACGCGCGTCGCGCCCTCAAGAGGTCGGCAGTGACACACTGCGATGCCTGCGGCGAGGCCTACGCCTTGTACGAGGTGCCGAGTGAAGCGGCCGAGTACAAGCGGCGCGTCCGCAAGGCGCAGCTGCTCCGCGTGCTCTTTGTACTCCTTGTCGTGATGTTCGGGTGCGTCATGATCTGGCTCGTTGAGAAGAGCAAGGTCAGAGGGCACCGAAGCTATACCTGGTCCGACGACGACCGGGCGCTCAACGAGTGGCTCGCATCAATCGGGTGCCCGCGCTTTCTAGCCTATTTTGTCATCAGTCTCTTCTCCACAGCGATTGCGATATGCATCTTCCTGGGCTGTCAACGGGTCGCGCCGGCGACAGAGCGCTATCTCGGAGCGTGCGACAAGTGGTTCAGTTGCCACTGCACCACGGTCTTGGCCGTGCTTTTGACGGTCCTTCTCGTTGGCACGATGTCCCTCGTCGGCCTCTACACCGTGCTCATGGCGGTGATCGGCGTGCTTGGCGCGGCAGCCAGTGCATTGGCCGCTCGCCGCGTCTACAAGATCCGCGTCCAGTACCTCCGCGTCCAAGACCGACGACTGCGTTCTGACGGCGACGTCCTTCATTTAGCGTAGAGTCTACCACCCGAAGGACATCAAGAAACTAAAAAGTCGTGGCCAACACGTCTTCTGCGTTAAACCCTTGAGCTAGACCGTCTGGCATACGTCCAGGCCAAAGCGAGGTCTATGGATGTTCCACGCGACTGCGCTTTGCGTCTCTCCAAATTGCATGCATTTCGGTACAGTACGTTGGTTCGCAGCTCGCAGGTCGCAAGGGTCCGTGCTTGCGTCCACGTGGGTGCGTGACGGAAATGACTTGCACGACTGTAGCTCCTCACTCAGGTGGCGTCGAGGAGGAAGGCGACGTAGCAACAGCGTAGCTCGGCGACTCCAAGCGACCGTCGATACGGTCAATAACTCATTTCAAGAAGCGGCCGCCGATCCGAGGACCCGAACCCTACCCCATTAGTTCTTGTAACGAGAAATTCGGTCGTTTCGTTTGTAGAACTATTTTTGCGAGATTGCTGTTCACAGAGAGAGAGCATGGGCAAGGCGAAGCGAAGCACCGCAGCGGCCAGCAAGAAGTCGGACGACCGCATCCGCATCGAGTACGACAAGGCGGCGTTCGCGACGCTCTTCAACCAGATGAGCGGCAACCTCGCGCGCGAGTTCCCGGGTATCGCGACCTCGGGGAAGAGCTTCCCGCTGCCGCCGACCAAGTCCAAGTGGGTCAAAATCGTCTTCTTCGTCCAGGTCGTGCTCGTTATCGCCATCATGTTTGGCGAGACTATCGTTGAGAAGCTCGAGCTCGACCTGGCGCCCGTCTATTTGCAAAAGTACCGTGAAAACAAGTTTATGGCGCTGCCCATCGTCATGATGCTCTCGCCCGTGCGCCAAATGCTGAGCAACACGGGCGCGTTTGAAGTCTACCTCAACGGTAGGACATGCGTGCTGTACTAAGATCTGATGGAGATGGTAGAGGAGCTCGTCTTCTCGATGCTCGAGACGCGGTCGCTTCTGACGTTTGAGGTATGCTCCACGATGCAGAATGATGCGTCATGGCGATGGCGGAATAGAACCTCAAGACGATCCTCGCCGACAAGAACATTTTGCCCAAGAGCGCCAAGTAGATGTCGTAGCCAGTCGAGACTGCGCATGTGGCTGGTTCATGCAGTAGCTGCACATCAGACTTGAACTAGACGGCTTGACTCCATGTAGCTTCAGAACAAAGAACGCCTCGCATTGCGTCAGGTAGCGGTGGCCCCATCGTGGAGAGATACTAGTCTCTACTATGCGATGGAGACGAAGAGATCAAATCGCTCGAGCTTATTTGGCCGACAATGAACCACAGACTGCCACGTATGGTTGGCGGGCGTCTGCGGTGCTCAAGCGAGCACAGCCGAATCATTATTTTCGGCACGGATGCCACGTCGCGTCCCATTCTATTTGTCGCCCATGTCGGCATGTGCCATGTTAAATATGGCAAACTGCCACATATGACCACATTGAAGCGGCAAAGACAGGCTGTAAGTCACACAAGTCAAATCGCCTCGCCATGTCGACCAAGAAGCGCGCCAAGCAAGCCAACAAGAAGTCGTTGGAGGTCAAGAAGACGGGCGACGTCGTCCGCGTCCTCTACGACAGCGTGTCGTTCCCAGCCCACTTCTCGAACCTCGAGACCAAGCTGACGCGGCAGTTCCCGCAGCTCGAGATCACGAGCGACGACTACCCGCTGCCGCCGAATAAGCTGCTCTTGTCGCGCCTCACAATCGCGCTCCAAGCCATTTTGACGATCGTCGTCATGTTCGGGGACCAGATTCTCAACGCGGTCGGCCTTCCGCTGCCGGACGAGACGCTGCAAAAGTACAACCAGTACCGCTTCGTGGTATTTCCGATGGTCATGATTCTCTCGCCTCTGCGCCAAATGCTCACCAACACGGGCGCGTTCGAAGTCTACATCAACGGTGCGCCTCACTCCATCTTCACTCGCATACAGCTCATCATCCTACAGACAAGCAGATTCACTCGGCGCTCACGACAGGCCGCTCGCCGTCCTTCGAGGTGCGTCGACCCTCTCGCTCCACCATTAAATCACGCTTACCATGGGTGTTGTGCGTCATACTAGGTCGTCAAGGCTGCGCTTGTCGAAGCTGGCTTTAAGCCCGCGGCGCCCGCTGCCCAGTAAAATGGAGCGAGCACGGATGATGATGAATATACAGTCGTTGTTATTGTAGCCTTTGTTATCGGTGCAAAGCGCAGTTGTATTACTAGGCACCGCCGCAGTTGAGGCCGAGCTCGATGCACTTGCGGCGAATGTCGAGGGCCGACTTGGTGCGCAGCTGGCGCTGGAGCATTTCGATAGTGTTGCCTTGGTTCTGGCGCAAAACGCACTCTTCGCCGTACGTGAAGGGCGCCTTGGCAAGCGACGTCGTAGCGCTCATGGCGACGAGCGCTGTGAGGAGCCACGCAGCGCTTTGCATGGCAGGTGAATGGTTTCGGGTTGTGGTGCAATGCCATTGGCGCAAACGACGCGACTTATCTGTCGCTGGATTGGCTATCGAAACGATACACGCCACGGATTGGCGGAGCGCGATCTTGCGAAGCGACGCCGCCATGGCCCCGCAAAAGGCCCGCAAGGTCCCGTCAAAGGTCTCCGAGGCGACGCTCGCACGCTGGGTGGCGGAACTCGATGAGTTCAAGTACGCTCGATCTGTCAAGTTACACTGCCTCCGCGACCGCGACAACGCGACGGGCGCCCCGTACGGCCTCGGCGCCAAGCTGCAGCGCATTCTAGACCGCGTCGGTGGCCTTGACACACTTGTCGCATCGCCGCCGGCCTTTCTCTCGTTCAAAGTCATTCTTTCGTCTCTGGTTGAAAATGTGGCGTCGCTGAAGCTACGCTGTAGGACTCATTCCACAAGGTGCCGATGGAGGACTTGGACTTCAGTGGTATGCGCGTCAACGACTGGCTTAGCACGCTCGCGTCTCGAACGATCCCGCCCGGTAGACAGTATGCCCATCGTGCAGCGTCTCATGTCAAGTGTGTAGGTGTGCCCGTCAAGCCATCGGTGTGCCGTACGCTTCTTCTTCGAGGTTGGAGACCATCTGGCTTCCTGCACTCAATGCACAGGTAGAATCCGATGTGACGGATGGCGGGTTGAAGCACATTGGCAAGCTCAAATTCATCCATACGCTCAGTGTCGCCAAGTACGCGCACGTTAAGAAGTGAGACACATTGTCTGGTCGCACTAGATGCGAGGCGCTCACGGACGCCAGTTTGACGCTAATTCGACGGACGTTGGCGCAGCTCAGCGTGCTGCACATTGACGAGTGCCGCAACTTTTCCAGCGACGTGCTCATAGCGACGTGGACGGACTGCACGAAGCTGCACTCGCTCAGCGCCCAGGGCTGCCCCGCAGTGACAGATCGCTTCCTTCACTGCGTCGCCACGACCAAGCGCCAGCCGGGCGCACTCACAAGGTACCTCGATGTCTCCAAGTGCCGCAACGTCACGGACGCGGGCATCACGGATGTGGCCGACTGCAAACATGGTGCGATTTGTTGTCGCCGCAGAGGTATTTAGGAGTAGCACTGTAGAGATGGAGTTGACGTATTTTGCGTTTGGCCACTGCCTCCAAGTGCAGTCCATGGCGTTCTTTGCGTTTGAGACCAGCAAGACCCTCGGCGTCCTCGAGACACTGGACATTCCAAGCCTCGATCTGGACGAAACGTCCGTGAGCTGGCTCGTCGGCGGGTGTCGCCGCCTCAAGAAACTCAACCTCGCGCACTGTCTCCAGATCAACGACTTTTGCCTCTTGCTCTTGGCGCAGTGCACGCGGCTTCGCTGGTTGAGCTTGAACGGCTGCTCCCGTGTGACGTCCAAAGGTACCGAATCGGTGGACCCTAACCCTCACGAAACCTCCCTAGGGCTTACCAACCTCTTCTCCAAAGAGAACAGCGACACGCACGCGACACAGCGGCACGTGTCGCTGCTCGAGTACCTCAACGTGCGCAACTGCTACGAAATCAACAACGACGGTCTGGGCGCGATCGGCGGTGCGTGCACGGACCTCCAGCACCTCAACCTCCAAGGGCTCTCGCACGTCTCGGACGCTGGTATCATGACTGTCGCCAAGCTCTGCACCCAGCTGCGCCATCTTGTGCTCTCGGGTATGACACGACTTGCTATAAACTCGGTCATGGTAGTGGTTAGGGTGCCGCAACGAGTTGTTCTACGGACGTCCTGACATTGGCGACGAGACGCTCGCAATCGTGAGCAAACTCTGCCGTCGTATGACGATTTTGGACGTCACGGGCGGTCCGCGCGTCACGACGCACGGCGTCATGCTGGTGGCTGCCAACTGCCATAACCTATTGGAGCTCTACGTTGGGGACACGGTCATTGATGACGCCGCCGTGATTGCGGTCGCCCGGCACTGCCGCGACCTCCACACATTGAATTTGTCCAAGGTAGCTAGCTCCCTGCATTTTGATAGTCTTGGTCAATGGTGTGACTAGTGTCCGCTGCTCACTGACAAGGCTGTCACTGCGATTGCGTCCAGTCTCTTCCGACTGGAGCGCCTTACACTGTCTCATTGTACGCACTTGACCAACCAGTCGCTCGTCGCGCTCGCGGGTTCCCGCATGGAGCTCCGGTTCCTCGACTTGAACGGCAACGCCAACATCACCGACGACGGCCTAATCGCCCTCGTCACAGGCTGTGACAAGCTCCGTGACGTGCGTCTTCGAGGTTGTCTCGAAGTCAAGTTTGCAGTGTCCAGCATCGATATGGATCTGTCTATAGGCTGCGAGCGTCTCACTAAAAGCTGCTTGCGACGGTGCACACTGGCACTGCCGTTTTGCGGATCGCCGGAGCCGGCGTCGCCGGCCAAAGCTGGAGCCAAGTCGTCGGACTTTGAGATGACGCCGGCTGCAACGACATGGCTCGTTCTCTTTGAGAAGCTGCTCGCGCAGTACTGTGCGGTCGAGCTCCTCCAAGCCTGCGCACGAAAGTGGCAGCAGCGAGATTTGACGCTTCTGTCCGTCACGAAGCGCAAGCGCCTTCGACAGCGGCGCGCCGCCAGCCGCATTCAGCGAGCCTTCCGCGCGCACCTCAAGGTAGAGTCACATGTCTCGAGTGCGCAACATGAAAAGCGGGCGTCCTAGTGGGTGGTATACCTGCGGTCATTGCAGCGTGGAAGAAACCGAGCTATCTTGTTGCATGTGCAAGCGATCTACCGCGGCAACGCGTGCCGGCGCCGAGTCCGCGCCTACAAGGCCGACGTGCTCCACCTCTCGCTTTGCGTGCAGCGAGCGGCCAAGCACCATCTGCACCGGCGCCACGGGTACGTTGTTGTGCGTGG